>NC_034187.2:3741801-3781801 GCF_002021735.2 Oncorhynchus kisutch
CTGGCTATGGATGTCTATGATAAATAACCCTAACCCTAACCCTCTGGCTATGGATGTCTATGATAAATAACCCTAACCCTAGCCCTCTGGCTATGGATGTCTATGATAAATAACCCTAACCCTAACCCTAACCCTAGCCCTCTGGCTATGGATGTCTATGATAAATAACCCTAACCCTAACCCTAGCCCTCTGGCTATGGATGTCTATGATAAATAACCCTAACCCTAACCCTAACCCTAGCCCTCTGGCTATGGATGTCTATGATAAATAGCCCTAACCCTAACCCTAACCCTAACCCTCTGGCTATGGATGTCTATGATAAATAACCCTAACCCTAGCCCTCTGGCTATGGATGTCTATGATAAATAACCCTAACCCCTAACCCTAACCCTAGCCCTAACCCTAACCCTAGCCCTCTGGCTATGGATGTCTATGATAAATAACCCTAACCCTAACCCCTAACTCTAACCCTAACCCTAGCCCTAACCCTAACCCTAGCCCTCTGGCTATGGATGTCTATGATAAATAACCCTAACCCTAACCCTAACCCTAGCCCTAGCCCTCTGGCTATGGATGTCTATGATAAATAACCCTAACCCTAGCCCTCTGGCTATGGATGTCTATGATAAATAACCCTAACCCTAGCCCTCTGGCTATGGATGTCTATGATAAATAACCCTAACCCTAACCCTAGCCCTCTGGCTGTGGATGTCTATGATAAATAACCCTAACACCTAACCCAACTGTAACCCTAACCCCTAAACCTAACCCAACCCCAACACCTAACCCAACCCTAAACCTAACACCTAACACCTAACCCAACCGTAACCCTAACACCTAACCCAACCCTAAACCTAACCCTAACACCTAACCCAACCCTAACGTAACACCTAACCCTAAACCTAACCCAACCCTAACCCTAAACCTAACACCTAACACCTAACCCAACCCTAACGTAACACCTAACCCAACCCTACACCTAAACCTAACACCTAGCCCAACCCCAACCCTAACGTAACACCTAACCCAACCCTAAACTTTCCATGAGAGCATCTCAGTAAAGCATGGTACAGGAGCCTGGTTTTCCCCATGTCTCGCTCTCTCCCCCTTTTTCTCTGTGTCGTTCCATAACTTCCATGGCAACAGGTGCCCTCCACAACCAGGGTTCATGACATCACTCATGATGAGTAATGTCTTGGCCACATCATGGCTCCTTGCCTGCACTGTTAAAATAGAGTCTCAAAACACCATGATTGTGTAATGAAACCAAGTAGAGTATTGTACCTAAACTGAGATCTGATGTTTGTTTTAAAACAGAAATGTAGTACTCTGAAACACCCACAGCCTGCATGCAGCCTAGAGGTTAAGAGCAGGCAGCCTAGCGGTTAAGAGCAGGCAGCCTAGCGGTTAAGAGGAGGCAGCCTAGCGGTTAAGAGCAGGCAGCCTGGCGGTTAAGAGCAGGCAGCCTAGCGGTTAAGAGCAGGCAGCCTAGCGGTTAAGAGCAGGCAGCCTAGCGGTTAAGAGCAGGCAGCCTGGCGGTTAAGAGCAGGCAGCCTGGCGGTTAAGAGCAGGCAACCTGGCGGTTAAGAACAGGCAACCTGGCGGTTAAGAGCAGGCAGTCGGGCGGTTAAGAGCAGGCAGCCTAGCGGTTAAGAGCAGACAGCCTAGCGGTTAAGAGCAGGCAGCCTAGCGGTTAAGAGCAGGCAGCCTAGCGGTTAAGAGCAGGCAGCCTAGCGGTTAAGAGCAGGCAGCCTGGCGGTTAAGAGCAGGCAGCCTAGCGGTTAAGAGCAGGCAGCCTAGCGGTTAAGAGCAGGCAGCCTAGCGGTTAAGAGCAGGCAGCCTAGCGGTTAAGAGCAGGCAGCCTGGCGGTTAAGAGCATGCAGCCTAGCGGTTAAGAGCAGGCAGCCTAGCGGTTAAGAGCAGGCAGCCTAGCGGTTAAGAGCAGGCAGCCGGGCGGTTAAGAGCAGGCAGCCTGGCGGTTAAGAGCAGGCAGCCGGGCAGTTAAGAGCAGGCAGCCTGGCAGTTAAGAGCATGCAGCCTAGCGGTTAAGAGCAGGCAGCCGGGCGGTTAAGAGCAGGCAGCCTAGCGGTTAAGAGCAGGCAGCCTAGCAGTTGAGAGCAGGCAGCCTAGCAGTTAAGAGCAGGCAGCCTAGCGGTTAAGTGCAGGCAGCCTAGCGGTTAAGAGCAGGCAGCCGGGCGGTTAAGAGCAGGCAGCCTAGCAGTTAAGAGCAGTTTCTCATACAATCAATGGTTTGGAAATGCAAATTATTATTAGCCCAAGTATTGATTGATGATAATATATATTGAGAATATTTTTGGTGGAATTCCACCTTTGCTTTTAAAGCTTTATTTTGACAGATTAGAAACAGGAAGTAAGATCGTACATTTCGTTTACATTTTTACCCACACAGCCACACTGTAAAAAAAACACAAAAAAAAGAGATTCAATGGTGAATTGAAATTGACCAAAAAAAATAAGTGAATGTAAGTTGTGCAGAGCCCGTGATCAAGCAGTAACCCCCCCCCCCCCCCCCCCAGCATGGACAGATCACCCCTCTCCCCACCGAAGACCAGGGTTCAATTCCCCGAATTGTGCTAACATCATTTCAAAAGGGTTTTCTAACGATAAACTTGGATTAGCTAACACAACGTGCCATTGGAACACAGGAGTGATGGTTGCTGATAATGGACCACTGTACGCCTATGTAGATATTTCATTGAAAAGAAATCTGTTGTTTTCCAGCTACAGTAGTCATTTACAACATTAACAATGTCTACACTGTATTTCTGATCAATTTTATGTTATTTTAATGGACAAAAACAGGGTTTTTCTTTCAAAAACAACAACAACAAGGACATTTCTAAGTGACCCCGAACTTTTGGACGGTAGTGTATAACTTCATCATTTTCATTTTTGAGGATGCCATTTTGTTGTGGCTTCCAAATTGCTCAAAAAAAGAATGAAGTTTGAGTTGATGAAAGCATTGGCCTGTGGTGTTCTATACAGAGTTAGAGCTCAGAGCAGAAAGGTTCACCCCCCCCTGAGTTTCTCAGAGCTGTGGTAGTCACGTTGTGTGTGTTCAGATGGTTTTTCACCCTGGCCCTCTCCCAGGTAATGTGACCCTAATCACAATACCATGGCAACCAGGCTAGACCTTTTTAGTCCAATTTAAACACAAGAAACAAACAAGGGTTGGACATATAACACTTAAACCACTCTCCTCTCTTACTTTCTCTGTCTGTCTGTCTGTCTGTCTGTCTGTCTGTCTGTCTGTCTGTCTGTCTGTCTGTCTGTCTGTCTGTCTGTCTGTCTGTCTGTCTGTCTCTCTGTCTGTCTGTCTGTCTCTCTCTCTCTGTCTCTCTCTCTCTCTCTGTCTCTCTGTCTCTCAATTCAATTCAATTCAATTCAAGGGCTGTATTGGCATGGGAAACATGTGTTAACATTGCCAAAGCAAGTGAGGTAGATAATATATAAAGTGAATACTCTCTCTCTGTCTCTCTCTGTCTCTCTCTCTCTCTCTCTCTCTGTCTCTCTCTCGCTCTCTATGTCTCTCTCTCTCTGTCTCTCTGTCTCTCTCTCTGTCTCTCTCTCTCTCTGTCTCTCTCTCTCTCTGTCTCTCTCTGTCTCTCTCTCTGTCTCTCTCTCTGTCTCTCTGTCTCTCTCTCTGTCTCTCTCTGTCTCTCTGTCTCTCTGTCTCTGTCTCTCTCTGTCTCTCTGTCTCTCTCTCTCTCTCTGTCTCTCTCTCTCTCTCTGTCTCTCTCTCTCTCTCTCTCTCTCTCTCTCTATGTTCTGTAACCATGGTAATAAATTCGATTCAGTGATGTTATCATAACTCATAATTACATTACAGCACTGTTTTTTTGTTTGCTCTGCGGAACAATCTCCTTTGCAACGCTACATTATATGAATTTTTCCATGAGCTCAACCTCCCATATCTGGTCCTGCTCCACGCTGTATGTGACTGAATGTGTAGATGCTTATTGAATCAGAATGCTGCGTGTCTGTCTCTTTGTTTGTGACTGAATGGGTCTCTGTATGTCCTATACCACTGGGAATGACTATTAGTTACAACAGAGACTTGAATCCTGCTAGAGAAACCGTTTACCCTGCTAGAGAAACCGTTTACCCTGCTAGAGAAACCGTTTACCCTGCTAGAGAAACCGTTTACCCTGCTAGAGAAACCGTTTACCCTGCTAGAGAAACCGTTTACCCTGCTAGAGAAACCGTTTACCCTGCTAGAGAAACCGTTTACCTTGCTAGAGAAACCGTTTACCCTGCCAGAGAAACCGTTTACCCTGCCAGAGAAACCGTTTATCCTGCTAGAGAAACCGTTTACCCTGCCAGAGAAACCGTTTACCCTGCTAGAGAAACCGTTTACCCTGCTAGAGAAACCGTTTACCCTGCTAGAGAAACCGTTTACCCTGCCAGAGAAACCATTTATCCTGCTAGATTGACTACTAGTTACTGCAGAGACTCGAATCCTGCTAGAGAAACATTTTAAATCAGTCATGTGGGTTTTTGCCACAACTTTGTGCACGTGTGGGCTTGCACGTCCGGTTGCTAAGTGTTGCAGTGTCAGGCTAAATTAAATTAACTGATCAACTGTGGGACCTTACAGGTAATTCTGTAAGTCCATGCAACTTATTATGTGACTTGTTGAGCACATTTTTACTCCTGAACATATTTAGGCTTGGCATAACAAAGGGGGGTTGAATACTTATTGACTAAAGACATTTCAATGTCGCTATTTAATCCATTTTAAATTCCATCTGTAACACAACAACATTTGAAAGCGTTCCACAGGGATTCTGGTCCATGTCAACTCCAATGCTTCCCACAGTTGTGTCAAGTTGGCTGGATGTCCTTTGGGTGGTGGACCATTCTTGCTACACATGGGAAACTGTTTAATCGTGAAAAACCCAGCAGCATTCCAGTTCTTGACAAACTCAAACCGGTACGCCTGGCACCTACTACCAAACCCGTTCAAAGACACATAAATATGAATGTCCTGCCCATTCACCCTCTGAATGGCACACGAACACAATCCATGTCTCAATTGTCTCAAAGCTTAAAAGTCCTTCTTTAACTTCTTTAACCACCTGTCTCCTCCTCTTCATCTACACTGATTGAAGTGGATTTAACAAGTGACATCATCATAAAGGATCATAGCTTTCACCCGGTCAGTCAACGTCATGGAAAGAGCAAGTGTTCTTGATGTTTTGTACACTATGTATGTTGTTGTTTATATCCATCCAAGAGCGAACATTTTAAACATCACTCAAGGAAAAACATGGCGCCGGAGGGCTCCTGACCAATCGTGCTATTTTTTATTAGATTTTTTGCTGGGTTTTTTTCAAAAACGTTTTTTTTTGGCACATAATGTTTCCACCATCGTTTCCTATGACTGAAAATAGCTTTTAGGACATCAGAACAGCGATTACTCACCTCGAACTGGACAAGGATTTTTTTTTCCTTAATGAGTCGGGTGCGAAGGATAAACTGCTCTTCCCGGACCAGGCCCAAATACCCGTTTATTCGTATGAAGAGGAGTCGCCGTTACAGAGGGCAAAGATCCGGATGCCTGGTGAGACTGCCTTTACCCTCCGTTCTACTGACAAATGTGTATTTACTGGAGAATAAACTGGATGAGCTCTGTTCGAGACCAACGGGACACTAAAAAGTGTTATATCTTACGTTTCAGCGAGTCGTGGCTGTGTGGATAATATACAGTTAGCTGGGTTTTCCATCGGCAGGACAGAACAGCTGACTGCGGTAAGATCAGGGGTGGTGGTGGTGGTGGGTGTCTCTTTGTCAACAATAGTTGGTGCTGTGATCTCTAATATTAACCTTTTGTAACTAGGGGACAGTATTTTCATTTTTGGATAAAAAACGTTCCCGTTTTAAACGGGATATTTTGTCACGACAAGATGCTCGACTATGCATATAATTGACAGCTCGGGATAGAAAACACTCTAACGTTTCCAAAACTGCAAATATATTGTCTGTGAGTGCAACAGAACTGATGTTACAGGCGAAACCCGGATAAAAATCCAATCAGGAAGTGCCCCATATTTTGAAAGCACTGCATGCCAATGACTCCTTATATGGCTGTGAATGAGCTACGAATGAGCTTACGTTTTCTACGTATTCACCAAGGTGTCTGCAGCATTGTGACGTCTTTTTACACATTTATGTTGAAGAATAGCCGTAAGGGACCACATTGAGCAAGTGGTCACATGATGGCTCCCGCAGAAAATCTTGCGTAAAGTACTGAGGTAGCCATTATTCCAATCGCTTCTAATGAGAAACCAATTGTCCCGACGGATATATTATCGAATAGATATGTGAAAAACACCTTGAGGATTGATTCTAAACAACGTTTGCCATGTTTCTGTCGATATTATGGAGCTAATTTGGAAAAAAGTTTGGCGTTGTAGTGACCGCATTTTCCGGTCGATTTCTCAGCCAAACGTGAAGAACAAACGGGAGCTATTTCGCCTACAAAAATAATCTTTTTGGAAAAAAGGAACATTTGCTATCTAACTGGGAGTCTCCTGAGTGAAAACATCCGAAGTTCTTCAAAGGTAAATGATTTAATTTGATTGCTTTTCTTATTTTGTGAAAATGTTGCCTGCTGCTAGCAGGGCATAATGCTATGCTAGGCTATGATAAACTTACACAAATGCTTGTCTAGCGTTGGCTGTAAAGCATATTTTGAAATTCTGAGATGACAGTGTGATTGACAAAAGGCTGAGCTGTGTCTCAATATATTTCATTTGTGATTTTTATGAATAGGAACATTTTCTAGGGATATTTATGTCCGCTGCGTTATGCTAATTCATTTTTAAGGAAGTCTCAAGTTTTTTGCTCGCCTGAGGTAGAGTACCTTATGATAAGCTCTAGACCACACTATTTTACCAATGGAGTTTTCATCTTCATAGTTGTCTATTTACCACCACAAACCGATGCTGGCACTAAGACCCCCACTCAACGAGCTGTATAAGATCATAAGGAAAAAAGAAAATGCTCATCCAGAGGTGGCGCTCCTAGTGGCCGGGGACTTTAATGCAGCGAAAAATTAAATCAATTTTACATCATTTCTACCAGCATGTCAAATGTGCAACCAGAGAGAAAAAGATTCTGACCACCTAGACTCCACACTTAGAGACGCGTACAAAGCTCGCCCTCCATTTGGCAAATCTGACCATAACTCTATCCTCCAGATTCCCTCTTACAAGGTAGGTAGTACGATGAAGTGGATGCTAAGCTACAGGACTGTTTTGCTAACACAGACTGGAATATGTTCCGGGATGCCATCTGATCATCCAATGGCATTGAGGAGTTAACCACATCAGTCACTGGCTTCATTAATAAGTGCAGTGACAACGTCATCCCTACTGTGACCATACGTACATATCCCAACCAGAAGTCATGGATTACATGCAACATCCGCACCAAGCTAAAGGCTAGAGCTGCCGTCTTTAAGGAGCAGGACACTAATCCGGACGCTTATAAGAAATCCCGCTATGCCCTCCGACGAACCATCAAACAGGCAAAGCGTCAATACAGGACTAAGATTGAATCCTACTACACCGGCTCTGGGTGTCTCAGACCAGATAACATCTGTCATTCTAGAGATCACTAACTGGGTGTCTCAGACCAGATAACATCTCAGTCATTCTAGAGATCACTAACTGGGCGTCTCAGACCAGATAATATCTCAGTCATTCTAGAGATCACTAACTGGGTGTCTCAGACCAGATAAAATTAGTCATTCTGGAGATCACTAACTGGGTGTCTCAGACCAGATAACATTAGTCATTCTAGAGATCACTAACTGGGTGTCTCACACCAGATAACATCTCAGTCATTGTAGAGATCACTAACTGGGTGTCTCAGACCAGATAACATCTCAGTCATTATAGAGATCACTAACTGGGTGTCTCAGATTATGGATCAGGTGGTACAGTATCTAAGCTTTTCAAATGAGGTTGATAAGGTCACCATCAACTGTGTGAGAGACAAAGATGACATCAGAGTGTTGACATCCATCTTCTAACTCGTAACCCATCTTTCTTGTTTACCTATACTTCCTGAGTTTTGACCTCTGACTCCTGACCTCTGTGTTTTGTTCTGCCCCCCTGCAGATGACCCTGTCTCCGTGGGCGGAGCAGCAGCAGCAGGGTCAGCTCATAGGTAGTTTCGATGAGAAGGCGTACCTGTTGGAGAAACAGCTGAAGGCCGGAGACGACCCCTACAGGGACCACGCCTTCAACCTGGCCGAGAGCGACCGACTCGGCTCCGAGCGGGTCATCAGAGACACACGGCACTATAGGTGACTACACACAGACCGCCTGGGCTCAGAGCGGGCCATCAGAGACACACGGCACTACAGGTGACTACACACAGACCGCCTGGGCTCCTAGCGGGCCATCAGAGACACACGGCACTACAGGTGACTACACACAGACCGCCTGGGCTCAGAGGGGGTCATCAGAGACACACGACACTACAGGTGACTACACACAGACCGCCTGGGCTCAGAGCGGGCCATCAGAGACACACGGCTCGACCCGAAAAGACACTCTCATAAAGAGAGCACATCATGCAATGTCTGCACCTTCAACCATCATCCTTGGGCTGGCATGATATCACATGTCCTTTGCTGTTATGATAGCAAACACTCCCTGGGTTTTATAGTGAGTGGGGTGTACAGTACACAATTTTTATTTTTATTTTATTAAAAATTTTACCTTTATTTAACCAGGCAAGTCAGTTAAGAACAAATTCTTATTTTCAATGACGGCCTAGGAACAGTAGATTAACTGCCTGTTCAATGCACAGGAGTTGTGAATACTTTAAAACAATGTTGCTTATTTTTGTTTGTAGGTGTGCCTCCGTGAATTATGACGCTAATCTTCCTCCTACGAGCATCATCATCACCTTCAACAATGAGGCTCGCTCCACCCTGCTACGAACCATCAAAAGGTAAGGATCCACTGCTACAGAACACTAGAACACTGCTGTAGAACACTAGAACACTGCTGTACAACACTAGAACACTGCTGTAGAACACTAGAACACTACTGTAAAACACTAGAACACTGTTATAGAACACTAGAACACTGCTATAGAACACTAGAACACTACTGTAAAACACTAGAACACTACTGTAAAACACTAGAACACTGCTGTAAAACACTAGAACACTGCTGTAAAACACTAGAACACTGCTATAGAACACTAGAACACTGCTATAGAACACTAGAACACTGCTGTAGAACACTAGAACACTGCTATAGAACACTGCTGTAAACACAAAGAACACACTCCAGCCTGCTACGCACCATCAGAAAGTAAAGTACTATTGTATTTCTCACACAATAAAGAGTTAAGAATTTACCATCTTATATTTAGTGCTTAATGCTGTCTTCTCTCTCTCTCTCCCTCTCTCTCTCTCTGTGTATCTGTCTCTGTCTTCTCTCTCTCTCTCTCTCTCTCTCTCTCTCTCTGTGTCTCTGTCTCTCTCTCTCCCTCTCCCTCTCCCTCTCCCTCTCTCTCTCTCTCTCTCTCTCTCTCTCTCTCTGTCTCTCTGTCTCTCTCTCTCTCTGTCTCTCTCTGTCTCTCTCTCTCTGTCTCTCTCTCTCTGTCTCTCTCTCTCTCTGTCTCTCTCCCTCTCTCTCTCTCTGTGTCTCTGTCTGTCTCTCTCTGTGTCTCTGTCTATGTCTCTCTCTCTGTGTCTCTCTCTCTGTGTCTCTGTCTCTGTCTCTCTCTCTGTCTCTCTCTCTGTCTCTCTCTCTCTGTCTCTCTCTTTCTCTGTCTCTCTCTCTCTGTCTCTCTCTCTCTGTCTCTCTCTCTCTCCCTCTCTCTCGCTCTCTGTGTCTCTGTCTCTGTCTCTCTCTCTCTCTCTCCCTCTCTGTCTCTCTGTCTCTGTCTCTCTCTGTCTCTGTCTCTCTCTCTCTCTCAATTCAATTCAATTCAAGGGCTTTATTGGCATGGGAAACGTGTTAACATTGCCAAAGCAAGTGAGGTAGACAACATACAAAGTGAATATATAAAGTGAAAAACAACAAAAATTAACAGTAAACATTACACATACAGAAGTTTCAAAACAGTAAAGACATTACAAATGTCATATTATATATATATACAGTGTTCTAACAATGTACAAATGGCTAAAGGACACAAGATAAAATAAATAAGCATAAATATGGGTTGTATTTACAATGGTGTTTGTTCTTCACTGGTTGCCCTTTTCTCGTGGCAACAGGTCACAAATCTTGCTGCTGTGATGGCACACTGTGGAATTTCACCCAGTAGATATGGGAGTTTTTCAAAATTGGATTTGTTTTCGAATTCTTTGTGGATCTGTGTAATCTGAGGGAAATATGTCTCTCTAATATGGTCATACATTGGGCAGGAGGTTAGGAAGTGCAGCTCAGTTTCCACCTCATTTTGTGGGCAGTGAGCACATAGCCTGTCTTCTCTTGAGAGCCATGTCTGCCTACGGCGGCCTTTCTCAATAGCAAGGCTATGCTCACTGAGTCTGTACATAGTCAAGGCTTTCCTTAATTTTGGGTCAGTCACAGTGGTCAGGTATTCTGCCGCTGTGTACTCTCTGTGTAGGGCCAAATAGCATTCTAGTTTGCTCTGTTTTTTGTTAATTCTTTCCAATGTGTTAAGTAGTTATCTTTTTGTTTTCTCATGATTTGGTTGGGTCTAATTGTGCTGCTGTCCTGGGGCTCTGTAGTGTGTGTTTGTGTTTGTGAACAGAGCCCCAGGACCAGCTTGCTTAGGGGACTCTTCTCCAGGTTCATCTCTCTGTAGGTGATGGCTTTGTTATGGAAGGTTTGTGAATCGCTTCCTTTTAGGTGGTTGTAGAATTTAACAGCTCTTTTCTGGATTTTGATAATTAGTGGGTATCGGCCTAATTCTGCTCTGCATGCATTATTTGGTGTTCTACGTTGTACACGGAGGATATTTTTGCAGAATTCTGCGTGCAGAGTCTCAATTTGGTGTTTGTCCCATTTTGTGAAGTCTTGGTTGGTGAGCGGACCCCAGACCTCACAACCATAAAGGGCAATGGGCTCTATGACTGATTCAAGTATTTTTAGCCAGATCCTAATTGGTATGTTGAAATTTATGTTTCTTTTGATGGCATAGAATGCCCTTCTTGCCTTGTCTCTCAGATCGTTCACAGCTTTGTGGAAGTTACCTGTGGTGCTGATGTTTAGGCCAAGGTATGTATAGTTTTTTGTGTGCTCTAGGGCAACAGTGTCTAGATGGAATTTGTATTTGTGGTCCTGGTGACTGGACCTTTTTTGGAACACCATTATTTTGGTCTTACTGAGATTTACTGTCAGGGCCCAGGTCTGACAGAATCTGTGCATAAGATCTAGGTGCTGCTGTAGGCCCTCCTTGGTTGGTGACAGAAGCACCAGATCATCAGCAAACAGCAGACATTTGACTTCGGATTCTAGCAGGGGGAGGCCGGGTGCTGCAGACTTTTCTAGTGCCCTCGCCAATTCGTTGATATATATGTTGAAGAGGGTGGGGCTTAAGCTGCATCCCTGTCTAACCCCACGACCCTGTGTGAAGAAATGTGTGTGTTTTTTGCCAATTTTAACCGCACACTTGTTGTTTGTGTACATGGATTTTATAATGTCGTATGTTTTACCCCCAACACCACTTTCCATCACTCTCTCTCTCTCTCCCTATCCCTCTCTCTCTGTCTCTCTGTCTCTCTCTCTCTCTCTCTGTTTCTCTGTCTCTCTCTCTGTGTCTCTGTCTCTGTCTCTGTCTCTGTCTCTGTCTTCTCTCTCTCTCTCTCTCTCTCTCTCTCTCTCTCTCTCTCTCTCTCTCTCTCTCTGTGTCTCTGTCTCTGTCTCTGTCTCTCTCTCTCTCTCTCTCTCTCTCCCAGTGTCCTGTTGAGGAGCCCTCCCTCTCTGATCCAGGAGATCATCCTGATAGATGACTTCAGTACTGATCGTGAGGCCTCCCTGCTTTTTCTCAGTTCTCCTGTATAAATAGTCTCTGGTCCTTACACGGCTCCCAGCATGAGTCTCTGACAGTAACTCTGCTCTATGTGAGGTCCCTATCGGTTCCCTTTCAGTCTCTATGAGGTTATTTATGAGGTTCTTCTACTTTATGAGGTTATTCACATTGACCTAGGAAGTTCTCTCTGTCTCCACCTGCTGTATTTGGTCTGTCAGAACACAGAGAAATGCATGAAGAGAGATTGTGAGATGGGGACAGGCATACAGGGAGACCTTGAGAGGGTAGATCATAAAAACATGTTGAAGGATTTAGATAGCAGGAGAGAGACTTCGTCCAGGAATGTACACTACATGACCAAAAGTATGTGGACACCTGCTCGTCGAACATCTCATTCCGAAGTCATGTGCATTAATATGGAGTTGGTCCCCCTTTGCTGCTATAACAGCCTCCACTCTTCATGGATAGGCTTTCCACTAGATGTTGGATCATTGCTGTGGGGACTTGCTTCCATTCAGCCACAAGAGCATTAAGAAGGTTGGGCACTGATTTGGGACGATTAGGCCTGGTTAGTAGTTGGCTTTCCAATTCATACGAAAGGTGTTTGATGGGGTTGAGGTCAGGGCTCTGTGCAGGCAGTCAAGTTCTTCCACACGGATCTCGACAAACCATTTCTGTATGGACCTCGCTTAGTGCACGGGGGCGTTGTCATGCTGAAACAGGAAAGGAACTTCCTCAAACTGTTGCCACAAAGTTGGAAGCACAGAATCGTCTAGAATGTCATTGTATGCTGTAGTGCTAAGGTTGCCCTTCGCCTCCTGAGTAGTGCAGCAGCCCGTGGCTGGCCAGGATGTCCTTGTCCCATCATGCTCTAGCGACTCCTTGTGGCGTGCCGGGTGCCTGCAAGCTGACCTCGGTCGCCAGCTGGACGGTGTTTCCTCTGACACATTGGTACGGCTGGCATCCGGGTTAAGTGAGCAGTGTGTCAAGAATCAGTGTAGCTTGGCAGGGATCTTGTCCTTCGCCTCTCCTGAGTCTGTAGGGGAGTTGCAGCGATGGGACAAGACTGTAACTACCAATTGGCTATCAGGAAATTGGGGAGAAAAATGGGTAAAAAGTACACAAACATACATATATACATCCAGTGGGGCAAAAAAAGTATTTAGTCAGCCACCAATTGTGCAAGTTCTCCCACTTAAAAAGATGAGAGGCCTGTAATTTTCATCATAGGTACACTTCAACTATGACAGACAAAATTAGAAGAAAAAAAAATCCAGAAAATCACATTGTAGGATTTTTTATGAATTTATTTTCAAATTATGGTGGAAAATAAGTAGGCACTATGAATTTGGGTAAGTAGAGTTCTCCTGGCATCCGCCGAACCCCAATTAAATCTTTAAACAATAAAATCGTTGAGTTACGTGGAAGATTAAACTACCAACGGGACATTAAAAACTGTAACATCTTATGCTTCACGGAGTCGTGGATAAATGACGACAATATCAACATACAGCTGGCTGGTTATACGATGTACCGGCAGGATAGAACAGCGGCATCTGGTAAGACAAGGGGCGGCGGACTATGTATTTTTGTAAATAACAGCTGGTGCACGATATTTAAGGAAGTCTCAAACTATTGCTCGCCTGAGGTAGAGTATCTCGTGATAAGCTGTAGACCACACTACCTAACGAGAGAGTGCTCATCTGTGTCCTTTGTAGATGTTTACATACCACCACAGTCAGAGGCACTAAGACAGCATTAAATGAGCTGTATTCCGCCATAAGCAAACAAGAAAACGCTGACCCAGAGGCGGCGTTCCTAGTAGCCGGGGACTTTAATGCAGGGAAACTTAAATCCATTTGACCAAATTTCTATCAGAATGTTAAATGTGCAACCAGAGGAAAATAAATCTGGACCACCTTTACTCCACACACAGAGACACATACAAAGCTCTCCCTCACCCTCCATTTGGCAAATCTGACAATAATTCTATCCTCCTGATTCCTGCTTACAAGATAAAACTAAAGGAGGAAGCACCCAACTAGATCAATTAAAAACTAGTCAGAGGAAGAGGACAGACTGGAATATGTTCCATGTTTCCTCCGATGGCATTGAGGAGTACACCACATCAGTCATTTGCTTCATCAATAAATGCATCGATGACATCCCCACAGTGACCGTACGTACATACCCCAACCAGAAGCCATGGATTACAGGCTGCATCCGCACTGAGCTAAAGGCTAGAGCTGCCGCTTTCAAGGAGCGAGACTCTAACCCGGAAGCTTATAAGAAATCTCTCTATGCCCTCCGATGAACCATCAAACAGGCAAAGCATCAATACAGGACTAAGATCGAATCATACTTCACCGGCTCTGACGCTCGTCAGATGTGGCAGGGCTTGCAAACCATTGCAGACTACAAAGGGAAGTGCTGCCGAGTGACACGAGCCTACCAGATGAGCTAAACTACTTCTATGCTTGCTTCGAGGCAAATAACCCTGAAACATGCATGAGAGCACCAGCTGTTCCGGAAAACTGTGTTATCACGCTCTTCGCAGCAGATGTGAGTAAGACCTTTAAACTAGTCAACATTCACAAGGCCACAGAGCCAGATGGATTACCAGGATGTGTACTGCGAGCATGCGATGACCAACTGGCAAGTGTCTTCACTGACATTTTCAACCTCTCCCTGTAATACCAACATGTTTTAAGCAGACCTCTATAGTCCTTGTGCCCAAGAACACTAAGGTAACCTGCCTAAATGACTACCGACCCGTAGCACTCACGTCTGTAGCCATGAAGTGCTTTGAAAGGCTGGTCATGGCTCACATCAACACCATCATCCCAGAAAACCCTAGACCCACTCCGATTTGCATACCGCCCTTTCAGATCCACAGATGATGCACTTTCTACACTTTCTCACCTGGACAAAAGGAACACCTATGGGATAATGCTATTCATTGACTACAGCTCCGTGTTCAACACCACAGTGCCCTCAAAGCTCAAAACTAAGCTAAGGACCCTGGAACTAAACACCCCCCTCTGCAACTGGATCCTGGACTTCCTGACGGGCCGACCCCCAGGTGGTAAGGGTAGGTAACAACACATCTGCCACGCTGATCTGCAACACAGAGGTCCCTCAGGGGTGCGTGCTCAGTCCCCTCCTGTACTCCCTGTTCACTCATGACTGCATGGCCAGGCACGACTCCAACACCATCATTAAATTTGCCGATGACACAACAATAGTAGGCCTGATCACCGACAACGATGAGACAGCCTATAGGGAGGAGGTCAGAGACCTGGCCGTGTGGTGCCAGGACAGCAACCTCTCCCTCAACGTGAGCAAGACAAAGGAGATGATTGTGGAAAAGGAGGACCGAAAAAAAAGGAGGACCGAGCACACCCCCATTCTCATCGACGGGGCTGTAGTGGAGCAGGTTGAGAGCTTCAAGTTCCTTGGTGTCCACATCACCAAAAAACTAACATAGTCCAAGCACATCAAGACAGTTGTGAAGAGGGCAAGACAAAACCTATTCCCCCTCAGGAGACTGAAAATATTTAGCATGGGTCCTCAGATCCTCAAAAGGTTCTACAGCTGCACCATAGTGAGCGTCCTGACTGGTTGCATCACTGCCTGGTATGGCAACCGCTCAGCATCCAACCGCAAAGTCTAATGTGGAGGCTATATACAGGGGGTACCGGTATAGTCAATGTGGAGGCTATATACAGGGTGTTACGGTACAGAGTCAATGTGGAGGCTATATACAGGGGTACCGGTACAGAGTCAATGTGGAGGATATATACAGGATGTTACGGTACCGAGTCAATGTGGAGGCTATATACAGGGGGTACCGGTACAGAGTCAATGTGGAGGCTATATACAGGGTGTTACGGTACAGAGTCAATGTGGAGGCTATATACAGGGTGTTTCGGTACAGAGTCAATGTGGAGGCTATATGCAGGGTATTACGGTACAATGTGGAGGCTATATACAGGGTATTACGGTACAATGTGGAGGCTATATACAGGGTATTACGGTACAGAGTCAATGTGGAGGCTATATACAGGGTGTTACGGTACAGAGTCAATGTGGAGGCTATATACAGGGTATTATGGTACAATGTGGAGGCTATATACAGGGTATTACGGTACAGAGTCAATGTGGAGGCTATATACAGGGTATCACATTGCCTTAATCTAGAGGACTGTTAATCTGAGTGTTTCCTTCATCTAGAGGACTGTTAATCTGAGTGTTTCCTTAATCTAGAAGACTGTTAATCTGAGTTCTTCCTTAATCTAGAGGACTGTTAATCTGAGTGCTTGCTTAATCTAGAGGACTGTTAATCTGAGTGCTTCCTTAATCTAGAGGACTGTTAATCATAGTGTTTCCTTAATCTAGAGGACTGTTAATCTGAGTGTTTCCTTAATCTAGAGGACTGTTAATCTGAGTGTTTCCTTAATCTAGAGGACTGTTCATTTGAGTGTTTCCTTCATCTAGAGGACTGTTAATCTGTGTGTTGCCTGGGGTAGGGGTTCCCAAACCTTTTCAATCAGGGGCCCCCCTTCCTGCATTGGGGAACATCCCGCGCCCTCCCCCTCCCCTGTGTGCCACGCCTATTTCTATGGGCACAAGCACTGTTCATGACACAAACTGTTCACACCCCTCTGGTTGGTGGAGAGACATTTACAGGTTTAAGCTAACTTCTAAACATTTTATCAAAGGGTCCAAAGAAAATGTTTCAGTTTTACAACAAATCTTTTTGCAATTCTATACATTTTGCCGTGTCTAATGTACCCAAACCTACCCCTCCCCACAGTTTGGGAACCATTGCCTCAATCGCTAGAGGACTGTCCTTCATCAAGTACGCTGTCGCTGATCTTTGGTGACGAGACTCTAAACCATGTCACTCCACTGCACACATCTGCTTAAACCCATAGCTCATCACTTTTAAAAAAAAATAAAATATTTAACCTTTATTTAACTAGGCAAGTCAGTTAAGAACAAATTCTTATTTACAATGACGGCCTTCCCCGGCCAAATCCGGACGACGTTGGGCCAATTGTGTGCCGCCATTTGGGACTCCCAATTACGGCCGGTTGTGATACAGCCTGGAATCGAACCAGGGTCTGTAGTGACGCCTCTAGCTCTGAGATGCAGTGCATTAGACCGCTGCGCCACTCAGGAGCCCAAACCCAGACTACTCAGGGAGTTACACCATTGATTACTTCCCTCCACACACACACACACACACACACACGCACACACACACACACACACAATCTGGCTAAAAGTATAGAACATCTGTCTCGTGGGTGTGATCAGAGGAAGACTGTCCAGAGAACCATTTTATAAAGGATCTGCCCCTTTTTCCCCCAATTTTCTCCTAAAATGACATACCCAAATCTAACTGCCTGTAGCTCAGGACCTGAAGCAAGGATATGCATATTCTTGATACCATTTGAAAGGAAACACTTTGAAGTTTGTGGAAATGTAGTAGAATATAACACACTCGATCTGGTAAAAGAAAAAAAAAAAACGTTCTTTTGTATTTTTTATGTACCATCATCTTTGAAATGCAAGAGAAAGGCCATAATGTATTATTCCATCCCAGGTGCAATTTAGATTTTGGCCACTAGGTGGCAACATTGTATGTGCAGCGTTTTAGACTGATCCAATGAACCATTGCATTCATTTCTGTTCAAAATTTTATATCAAGACTGCCCAAATGTGCCTAATTTGTTTATTAATAACTTTTAATGTTCACAATTGTGCACTCTCCTCAAACAATAGTATGGTATTATTTCACTGTAATAGCTAGTGTAAATTGGACAGTGCAGTTAGATGAACAAGAATTTAAGCTTTCTGCCAATATCAGATATGTCTATGTCCTGGGAAATGTTCTTGTTACTTACAACCCCATGCTAATCGCATTAGCCTACGTTAACTCAACCGTCCCGTGGAAGAGACACCGATCCCGAATACGTATTTTTTTATTTTTTTAAATAGTAGCAGCCAGCCAGTCAGTCAGTCATTCAGCCAGTCAGCCAGTCAGTCATTCAGCCAGTCAGCCAGTCAGTCAGTCATTCAGCCAGTCAGCCAGTCAGTCATTCAGCCAGTCAGCCAGCCAGTCAGTCATTCAGCCAGTCAGCCAGCCAGTCAGTCATTCAGCCAGTCAGCCAGCCAGTCAGTCATTCAGCCAGTCAGCCAGCCAGTCAGTCATTCAGCCAGTCAGCCAGCCAGTCAGTCATTCAGCCAGTCAGCCAGCCAGTCAGTCATTCAGCCAGTCAGCCAGCCAGTCAGTCATTCAGCCAGTCAGCCAGCCAGTCAGCCAGTCAGCCAGCCAGTCAGTCAGCCAGTCAGTCATTCAGCCAGTCAGCCAGCCAGTCAGCCAGTCAGTCAGCCAGCCAGTCAGCCAGTCAGTCAGTCATTCAGCCAGTCAGTCAGTCATTCAGCCAGTCAGCCAGCCAGTCAGCCAGTCAGCCAGTCAGCCAGCCAGTCAGCCAGTCAGTCAGTCATTCAGCCAGTCAGCCAGCCAGCCAGTCAGCCAGTCAGCCAGTCAGTCAGCCAGTCAGCCAGTCAGCCAGTCAGTCAGTCAGTCAGTCAGTCAGCAGCCCAGCCAGTCAGTCAGCCAGTCAGCCAGTCAGCCAGCCAGCAGCCCAGCCAGTCAGCCAGCCAGTCAGTCAGTCAGTCAGCAGCCCAGCCAGTCAGCCAGCCAGCAGCCCAGCCAGTCAGCCAGCCAGTCAGTCAGCCAGCCAGCCCAGCCAGTCAGCCAGCCAATCAGCCAGCAGCCCAGCCAGCAGCCCAGCCAGCCCAGCCAGTCAGTCAGTCAGCCAGCCAGCCCAGCCAGTCAGTCAGCCAGTAGCCCAGCCAGTCAGCCAGCCAGTCAGCCAGCCAGCAGCCCAGCCAGCAGCCCAGCCAGTCAGCCAGCCAGTTAGCCAGCCAGTCAGCCAGCCAGTTAGCCAGTCAGCCAGCCAGCCAGTCAGCCAGCCAGACAGTCTGGTGTATGACGTGACAGAGACCATCATCTGGCATTGCATTGTGGATGGAACAAGGACTTGTTCCTAAACTGAAATAATAATAATAATCACTCGGTTTTGGTAATTTTGTGTGTGAACAATAAATGCACAATCACAGATGTGTGTGAGTCTGAGTCTGTGTGTGTGAGTCTGTGTGTGTGAGTCTGTGTGTGTGAGTCTGAGTCTGTGTGTGTGTGTGTGTGTGTGTGTGTGTGTGTGTGTGTGTGTGTGTGAGTCTGTGTGTGAGTCTGTGTGTGTGAGTCTGAGTCTGTGTTTGTGTGTGTTTGTGAGTCTGTGTGTGAGTCTGTGTGTGTGAGTCTGTGTGTGTGAGTCTGTGTGTGAGTCTGTGTGTGTGAGTCTGTGTGTGTGAGTCTGTGTGTGTGTGTGTTATTTGTGACATGCCTTCCTCTTTTCCAGCTGAGGACTGTCAGCAGCTCTCTCAGATCCCTAAAGTACGCTGTCTGAGGAACGGACGTCGAGAGGGTGAGTTGTGTGTGTCTGCCTGCTGCACATAGGCTGGGGTGGTATACAGTATCCTGGGGTGGTATACTGGGGTGGTATCCTGGGGTGGTATACAGTATCCTGGGGTGGTATACAGTATACTAGGGTGGTATACAGTATCCTGGGGTGGTATACAGTATCCTGGGGTGGTATACAGTATCCTGGGGTGGTATACAGTATCCTGAGGTGGTATACAGTATACTGGGGTGGTATACTGGGGTGGTATACAGTATCCTGGGGTGGTATACATTATCCTGGGGTGGTATACAGTATACTGGGGTGGTATACTGGGGTGGTATACAGTATCCTGGGGTGGTATACTGGGGTGGTATACAGTATCCTGGGGTGGTATACTGGGGTGGTATACACTATACTGGGGTGGTATACAGTATACTGGGGTGGTATACAGTATACTGGGGTGGTATACAGTATACTGGGGTGGTATACAGTATACTGGGGTGGTATACTGGGGTGGTATGCAGTTTACTGGGGTGGTATACTGGGGTGGTATACAGTATACTGGGGTGGTATACAGTATCCTGGGGTGGTATATAGTATCCTGGGGTGGTATACAGTATACTGGGGTGGTATACTGGGGTGGTATACATTATCCTGGGGTGGTATACAGTATACTAGGGTGGTATACAGTATCCTGGGGTAGTATACAGTATCCTGGGGTGATATACAGTATACTGGGGTGGTATACAGTATCCTGGGGTGGTATACAGTATACTGGGGTGGTATACAGTATTCTGGGGTGGTATACAGTATACTGGGGTGGTATACAGTATCCTGGGGTGGTATACAGTATACTGGGGTGGTATACAGTATACTGGGGTGGTATACAGTATCCTGGGGTGGTATACAGTATCCTGGGGTGGTATACAGTATCCTGGGGTGGTATACTGGGGTGGTATACAGTATCCTGGGGTGGTATACAGTATACTGGGGTGGTATACAGTATACTGGGGTGGTATACAGTATCCCGGACCAATTTTTCTCTCCATGTCCCTGGATTTCGACTGCTCTCTGGACATTCATACCCGGATCTCACAGCTAGCTAGCTGCTATCCGTGTGACTATCGGCCTTCGTCGATTCCGGAGCAAACATCAATTATTCCGGAGCTAGCAAGCTCCGTCAATCACTCCTGAGTTCCATCAATCACACCTGGGCTGCAGTCACCTATCCGGACCCGTTTTACTGCCTTCGCGGAGCCCCACCGGGCCTTCACAACTGGACTGCCGACGTTATCTACCCGAAGGAGTTATTCGGCTGGCTCCTCCGTCGCGATGTTACCTGAACGCCCATCTGCGGCCTGCTAACCGTTAGCTGTCTTACCGGCTGCTATCTGAATAGACAATCGGACAATTTTTTTACAATTATTTTTATTATTATTATTATGTTTTCTTCTTGGGCCTCTATAACTATATCTATTGTTTTTATTTTTGTTGTTGTTGTGTGATTTGGATTAATCCCCTCTACCACACGGAACCCCACTAATCTACTGACGGAACGTAAGGGGTGGCTAACAACAGACCTCCATCCTATGCTAGCTTGCTACCGATGCCCTGGCTAGCTGTCTAAATCACCAACCAACCTCTCCACTCACCGGACCCTTTTGATCACTCGACTAAGCATGCCTATCCTTAATGTCAATATGTCTCGTCCATTTCTGTTCTGGTTAGTGTTTATTGGCTTATTTCACTGTAGAGCCTCTAGTCCTGCTCACTATACCTTATCCAACCTATTAGTTCCACCACCCACACATGCAATGACATCTCCTGGTTTCAACGATGTTTCTAGAGACAATATCTCTCTCTTCATCACTCAATACCTAGGTTTACCTCCACTGTATTCACATCCTACCATACATTTGTCTGTACATTATACCTTGATGCTATTTTATCGCCCCCAGAAACCTCCTTTTACTCTATGTTCCAGACGTTCTAGACGACCAATTCTCATAGCTTTTAGCCGTACCCTTATTCTACTCCTCCTATGTTCCTCTGGCGATGTAGAGGTGAATCCAGGCCCTGCAGTGCCTAGCTCCACTCCTATTCCCCAGGCGCTCTCTTTTGACGACTTCTGTAACCGTAATAGCCTTGGTTTCATGCATGTTAACATTAGAAGCCTCCTCCCTAAGTTTGTTCTATTCACTGCTTTAGCACACTCTGCCAACCCTGATGTTCTAGCTGTGTCTGAATCCTGGCTTAGGAAGACCACCAAAAACTCAGACATTTTAATTCCAAACTACAACATTTTCAGACAAGATAGAACTGCCAAAGGGGGCGGTGTTGCAATCTACTGCAAAGATAGCCTGCAGAGTTCTGTCCTACTATCCAGGTCTGTACCCAAACAATTTGAACTTCTACTTTTAAAAATCCACCTCTCTAAAAACAAGTCTCTCACCGTTGCCGCCTGCTATAGACCACCCTCTGCCCCCAGCTGTGCTCTGGACACCATATGTGAACTGATTGCCCCCCATCTATCTTCAGAGTTCGTGCTGCTAGGCGACCTAAACTGGAACATGCTTAACACCCCAGCCATCCTACAATCTAAACTTGATGCCCTCAATCTCACACAAATAATCAATGAACCTACCAGGTACCTCCCCAAAACCTTAAACACGGGCACCCTCATAGATATCATCCTAACCAACTTCCCCTCTAAATACACCTCTGCTGTCTTCAACCAAGATCTCAGCGATCACTGCCTCATTGCCTGCATCCGTAATGGGTCAGCGGTCAAACGACCTCCACTCATCACTGTAAAACGCTCCCTGAAACACTTCTGCGAGCAGGCCTTTCTAATCGACCTGGCCGGGGTATCCTGGAAGGATATTGATCTCATCCCGTCAGTAGAGGATGCCTGGATATTTTTAAAAAATGCCTTCCTAACCATCTTAAATAAACATGCCCCATTCAAGAAATTTAGAACCAGGAACAGATATAGCCCTTGGTTCTCCCCAGACCTGACTGCCCTTAACCAACACAAAAACATCCTATGGCGTTCTGCATTCGCATCGAACAGCCCCCGTGATATGCAGCTGTTCAGGGAAGCTAGAAATCATTATACACAGGCAGTTAGAAAAGCTAAGGCTAGCTTTTTCAAGCAGAAATTTGCTTCCTGCAACACTAACTCAAAAAAGTTCTGGGACACCGTAAAGTCCATGGAGAATAAGAACACCTCCTCCCAGCTGCCCACTGCACTGAAGATAGGAAACACTGTCACCACTGATAAATCCACCATAATTGAGAATTTCAATAAGCATTTTTCTACGGCTGGCCATGCTTTCCACCTGGCTACTCCTACCCCGGACAACAGCACTGCACCCCCAACAGCAACTCGCCCAAGCCTTCCCCATTTCTCCTTCTCCCAAATCCATTCAGCTGATGTTCTGAAAGAGCTGCAAAATCTGGACCCCTACAAATCAGCCGGGCTAGACAATCTGGACCCTTTCTTTCTAAAATTATCTGCCGAAATTGTTGCCACCCCTATTACTAGCCTGTTCAACCTCTCTTTCGTGTCGTCTGAGATTCCCAAAGATTGGAAAGCAGCTGCGGTCATCCCCCTCTTCAAAGGGGGGGACACTCTTGACCCAAACTGCTACAGACCTATATCTATCCTACCGTGCCTTTCTAAGGTCTTCGAAAGCCAAGTCAACAAACAGATTACCGACCATTTCGAATCTCACCATACCTTCTCTGCTATGCAATCTGGTTTCAGAGCTGGTCATGGGTGCACATCAGCCACGCTCAAGGTCCTAAACGATATCTTAACCGCCATCGATAAGAAACATTACTGTGCAGCCGTATTCATTGATCTGGCCAAGGCTTTCGACTCTGTCAATCACCATATCCTCATCGGCAGACTCGACAGCCTTGGTTTCTCAAATGATTGCCTCGCCTGGTTCACCAACTACTTCTCTGATAGAGTTCAGTGTGTCAAATCGGAGGGTCTGCTGTCCGGACCTCTGGCAGTCTCTATGGGGGTGCCACAGGGTTCAATTCTTGGACCGACTCTCTTCTCTGTATACATCAATGAGGTCGCTCTTGCTGCTGGTGAGTCCCTGATCCACCTCTACGCAGACGACACCATTCTGTATACTTCCGGCCCTTCTTTGGACACTGTGTTAACAACCCTCCAGGCAAGCTTCAATGCCATACAACTCTCCTTCCGTGGCCTCCAATTGCTCTTAAATACAAGTAAAACTAAATGCATGCTCTTCAACCGATCGCTACCTGCACCTACCCGCCTGTCCAACATCACTACTCTGGACGGCTCTGACTTAGAATACGTGGACAACTACAAATACTTAGGTGTCTGGTTAGACTGTAAACTCTCCTTCCAGACCCATATCAAACATCTCCAATCCAAAGTTAAATCTAGAATTGGCTTCCTATTTCGCAACAAAGCATCCTTCACTCATGCTGCCAAACATACCCTTGTAAAACTGACCATCCTACCAATCCTCGACTTTGGCGATGTCATTTACAAAATAGCCTCCAATACCCTACTCAACAAATTGGATGCAGTCTATCACAGTGCAATCCGTTTTATCACCAAAGCCCCATATACTACCCACCATTGCGACCTGTACGCTCTCGTTGGCTGGCCCTCGCTTCATACTCGTCGCCAAACCCACTGGCTCCATGTCATCTACAAGACCCTGCTAGGTAAAGTCCCCCCTTATCTCAGCTCGCTGGTCACCATAGCATCTCCCACCTGTAGCACACGCTCCAGCAGGTATATCTCTCTAGTCACCCCCAAAACCAATTCTTTCTTTGGCCGCCTCTCCTTCCAGTTCTCTGCTGCCAATGACTGGAACGAACTACAAAAATCTCTGAAACTGGAAACACTTATCTCCCTCACTAGCTTTAAGCACCAACTGTCAGAGCAGCTCACAGATTACTGCACCTGTACATAGCCCACCTATAATTTAGCCCAAACAACTACCTCTTTCCCAACTGTATTTAATTTTAATTAATTTATTTATTTTGCTCCTTTGCACCCCATTATTTTTTTATTTCTACTTTGCACATTCTTCCATTGCAAAACTACCATTCCAGTATTTTACTTGCTATATTGTATTTACTTTGCCATCATGGCCTTTTTTGCCTTTACCTCCCTTCTCACCTCATTTGCTCACATTGTATATAGACTTGTTTATACTGCATTATTGACTGTATGTTTGTTTTTACTCCATGTGTAACTCTGTGTCGTTTTATCTGTCGAACTGCTTTGCTTTATCTTGGCGAGGTCGCAATTGTAAATGAGAACTTGTTCTCAACTTGCCTACCTGGTTAAATAAAGGTAAAATAAAAAAAAAAATTAAAATACTGGGGTGGTATACAGTATACTGGGGTGGTATACTGGGGTGGTATCCTGGGGTGGTATACAGTATACTGGGGTGGTATACAGTATACTGGGGTGGTATACAGTATTCTGGGGTGGTATACAGTATACTGGGGTGGTATACAGTATCCTGGGGTGGTATACAGTATCCTGGGGTGGTATACTGGGGTGGTATACATTATCCTGGGGTGGTATACAGTATACTAGGGTGGTATACAGTATCCTGGGGTGGTATACAGTATCCTGGGGTGATATACAGTATACTGGGGTGGTATACAGTATCCTGGGGTGGTATACAGTATACTGGGGTGGTATACTGGGGTGGTATACAGTATACTGGGGTGGTATACAGTATCCTGGGGTGGTATACAGTATACTGGGGTGGTATACAGTATACTGGGGTGGTATACTGGGGTGGTATACAGTATCCTGGGGTGGTATACTGGGGTGGTATACAGTATACTGGGGTGGTATACTGGGGTGGTATACGGTATACTGGGGTGGTATACAGTATCCTGGGGTGGTATACAGTATCCTGGGGTGGTATACTGGGGTGGTATACAGTATCCTGGGGTGGTATACAGTATACTGGGGTGATATACAGTATACTGGGGTGGTATACAGTATCCTGGGGTGGTATACAGTATACTGGGGTGGTATACAGTATCCTGGGGTGGTATACAGTATACTGGGGTGGTATACTGGGGTGGTATCCTTGGGTGGTATACAGTATACTGGGGTGGTATACAGTATACTGGGGTGGTATACTGGGGTGGTATCCTGGGGTGGTATACAGTATACTGGGGTGGTATACAGTATACTGGGGTGGTATACAGTATCTTGGGGTGGTATACAGTATACTGGGGTGGTATACAGTATCCTGGGGTGGTATACAGTATCCTGGGGTGGTATACAGTATCCTGGGGTGGTATACAGTATACTGGGGTGGTATACGTTATCCTGGGGTGGTATACAGTATTCTGGGGTGGTATACTGGGGTGGTATACAGTATCCTGGGGTGGTATACTGCGGTGGTATACAGTATCCTGGGGTGGTATACTGGGGTGGTATACAGTATACTGGGGTGGTATACAGTATACTGGGGTGGTATTCAGTATGCTGGGGTGGTATACAGTATACTGGGGTGGTATACAGTATACTGGGGTGGTAAACTGGGGTGGTATGCAGTTTACTGGGGTGGTATACTGGGGTGGTATACAGTATCCTGGGGTGGTATATAGTATCCTGGGGTGGTATACAGTATACTGGGGTGGTATACAGTATCCTGGGGTGGTATACTGGGGTGGTATACATTATCCTGGGGTGGTATACAGTATACTAGGGTGGTATACAGTATCCTGGGGTGGTATACAGTATCCTGGGGTGATATACAGTATATCGGGGTGGTATACAGTATCCTGGGGTGGTATACAGTATACTGGGGTGGTATACTGGGGTGGTATACAGTATACTGGGGTGTTATACAGTATCCTGGGGTGGTATACAGTATACTGGGGTGGTATACAGTATACTGGGGTGGTATACAGTATCCTGGGGTGGTATACAGTATCCTGGGGTGGTATACTGGGGTGGTATACAGTATACTGGGGTGGTATACTGGGGGTGGTATACAGTATCCTGTGGTGGTATACAGTATCCTGGGGTGGTATACAGTATCCTGGGGTGGTATACTGGGGTGGTATACAGTATCCTGGGGTGGTATACAGTATACTGGGGTGGTATACAGTATCCCGGGGTGGTATACAGTATCCTGGGGTGGTATAGAGTATACTGTGGTGTTATAGAGTATACTGGGGTGGTATACAGTATCCTGGGGTGGTATACAGTATACTGGGGTGGTATACAGTATACTGGGGTGGTATACAGTATACTGGGGTGGTATACTGAGGTGGTATCCTGGGGTGGTATACAGTATACTGGGGTGGTATACAGTATACTGGGGTGGTATACAGTATCCTGGGGTGGTATACAGTATCCTGGGGTGGTATACAGTATACTGGGGTGGTATACTGGGGTGGTATACAGTATACTGGGGTGGTATACAGTATACTGGGGTGGTATACTGGGGTGATATACAGTATCCTGGGGTGGTATACAGTATCCTGGGGTGGTATACTGGGGTGGTATTCAGTATACTGGGGTGGTATACTGGGGTGGTATACAGTATACTGGGGTGGTATACTGGGGTGGTATAGAGTATCCTGGGGTGGTATCCTGGGGTGGTATACTGGGGTGGTATACAGTATACTGGGGTGGTATACAGTATCCTGGGGTGGTATACAGTATACTGGGGTGGTATACAGTATCCTGGGGTGTTATACAGTATCCTGGGGTGTTATACAGTATACTGGGGTGGTATACAGTATACTGGAGTGGTATACTGGGGTGGTATACTGTGGTGGTATACAGTATACTGGGGTGGTATACAGTATACTGGGGTGGTATACAGTATCCTGGGGTGGTATACAGTATACTGGGGTGGTATACGGTATCCTGGGGTGGTATACAGTATACTGGGGTGGTATACAGTAAACTGGGGTGGTATACAGTATACTGGGGTGGTAAACAGTATCCTGGGGTGGTATAGAATATACTGGGGTGGTATACAGTATCCTGGGGTGTTATACAGTATACTGGGGTGGTATACAGTATACTGGGGTGGCATACAGTATACTGGGGTGGTATACAGTATCCTGGGGTGGTATCCTGGGGTGGTATACAGTATACTGGGGTGGTATACAGTATCCTGGGGTGGTATACAGTATACTGGGGTGGTTTACAGTATACTGGGGTGGTATACAGTATACTGGGTTGGTAAACAGTATCCTGGGGTGGTATAGAATATACTGGGGTGGTATACAGTATACTGGGGTGGTATACTGGGGTGGTATACAGTATACTGGGGTGGTATACAGTATCCTGGGGTGGTATACAGTATACTGGGGTGGTTTACAGTATACTGGGGTGGTATACAGTATACTGGGGTGGTAAACAGTATCATGGGGTGGTATAGAATATACTGGGGTGGTATACAGTATACTGGGGTGGTATACTGGGGTGGTATACAGTATACTGGGGTGGTATACTGGGTTGGTATACAGTATACTGGAGTGGTATACTGGGGTGGTATACAGTATACTGGGGTGGTAATACTGGGGTGGTATACAGTATCCTGGGGTGGTATACAGTATCCTGGGGTGGTATCCTGGGGTGGTATACTGGGGTGGTATA
Source organism: Oncorhynchus kisutch (assembly GCF_002021735.2). Taxonomy (NCBI): domain Eukaryota; kingdom Metazoa; phylum Chordata; class Actinopteri; order Salmoniformes; family Salmonidae; genus Oncorhynchus; species Oncorhynchus kisutch. The sequence goes on from NC_034187.2 coordinate 3,769,922, forward strand.
CAGTATACTTGGGTGGTATACAGTATACAGGATACAGTATCTGTTGGAGAGCCCATAGAGTTCTGTATCTATTGGAGAGTCCATAGAGTTCTGTATCTGTTGGAGAGCCCATAGAGTTCTGGATCTGCTGGAGAGTTCTGTATCTATTGGAGAGCCCATAGAGTTCTGTATCTGTTGGAGAGTTCTGTATCTATTGGAGAGCCCATAGAGTTCTGTATCTGTTGGAGAGTTCTGTATCTGTTGGAGAGTTCTGTATCTATTGGAGAGTCCATAGAGTTCTGTATCTGTTGGAGAGCCCATAGAGTTCTGTATCTGTTGGAGAGCCCATAGAGTTCTGTATCTGTTGGAGAGCCCATAGAGTTCTGTATCTGTTGGAGAGCCCATATAGTTCTGTATCTGTTGGAGAGCCCATAGAGTTCTGTATCTATTGGAGAGCCCATATAGTTCTGTATCTGTTGGAGAGCCCATAGAGTTCTGTATCTGTTGGAGAGTTCTGTATCTGTTGGAGAGCCCATAGAGTTCTGTATCTATTGGAGAGCCCATAGAGTTCTGTATCTATTGGAGAGCCCATAGAGTTCTGTATCTGTTGGAGAGCCCATAGAGTTCTGTATCTGTTGGAGAGCCCATATAGTTCTGTATCTGTTGGAGAGCCCATAGAGTTCTGTATCTATTGGAGAGCCCATAGAGTTCTGTATCTGTTGGAGAGCCCATATAGTTCTGTATCTGTTGGAGAGCCCATAGAGTTCTATATCTATTGGAGAGTTCTGTATCTGTTGGAGAGCCCATATAGTTCTGTATCTGTTGGAGAGCCCATAGAGTTCTGTATCTATTGGAGAGCCCATAGAGTTCTGTATCTGTTGGAGAGCCCATATAGTTCTGTATCTGTTGGAGAGCCCATAGAGTTCTATATCTATTGGAGAGCCCATAGAGTTCTGTATCTGTTGGAGAGCCCATATAGTTCTGTGTCTGTTGGAGAGCCCATAGAGTTCTGTATCTGTTGGAGATCTTTAATAAATTAATAACATAATTTGTGTTTGTGAATCTGATTATGGAACCCGACTCAAAGGAAGATCGAAGAAGTAAATATGTTTTTGGTGACGAGGGAGAATTAACGTTTTTTGGTGACATTCAGCTTTGAAATCAGCATATTTAGAGTGCTGGTTTGCATAACAAACAGAGTACTAGGTTAATGAATTCAGGCGTAAACTAGCAAGGAAAGTTAGCCTACAATTAGAGCTGGTAGCTACAGGTTTAGTCTCTATCTGTCTGCTCTGCCATTGTGTAGGTCTGTCTAGCTAGCTACGGAGACATTCATTTAGCGAGAACTTTTGGAAATTTTTATGTTGTGCGAAACATTCAGTTACATAACATTTGTTTGGTCGAGAGCCATGCATCCTCCGAAACACAACCAAGCCAAGCCCAAGCACTGTTTCTTCACACACTGCTCACTTAACCCGGAAGCCAGCCGCATCCAACGTGTCGGAGGAAACACCGTACACTTGGCGACCGTGTCAGAGTGCACTGCTCCTGGCCCGCCACAGGAGTCGCTAGAGCACGATGGGACAAGGACATCCCGGCCAGTCAAACCTTCCTCTAACCCAAACGACGCCGGGCCAATTGTGAGTCGCCTGGGTCTCCCGGTCAGGGCCGGCTGCGACACCCGGATCTAGTTCCCATGCTCAAGCGCTGCAGTGCCTTAGACCGCTGCGCCACTCGGGAGGCCACAGATTGTAGTTTTGGGAACAGAAAACTGAATTGAGATCAAATGTTTCATCGATGAGAAAATGTGCAGAATGTCGGCCCAAAATCCATCTCCTTCCATCTTCTCCCACTGCCGGCCACAGGGCTTCCTCTCACTACCATATTTGGTAGTGGGTGGAAACACCATGCGGATGCTTCACATTTATACGTCCTGTGAAAAATCTGGTTCATTATTCTATCTGTGGTTGTAGTGTCATGTCAATGTATCATAATGCAGAAACCTCAACGTCCCGACTATCTACATACATGGCTCTAGGTACAGTTATCCCCAAGCTTTCAGGAAGCAGCTTTGACACCTTGATGTTCTCTATCGGCAGCCACTGCAGAGGTCTGGCTAGCTGTTTTCTCAGGCTCATACTGTACTCTTATCTGTGAACACCTTGATGTTCTCTATCGGCAGCCACTTTGACACCTTGATGTTCTCTATCGGCAGCCACTGCAGAGGTCTGGCTAACTGTTTTCTCAGGCTCATACTGTACTCTTATCTGTGTCCTAGGACTGATCCGGTCCCGGGTACGAGGGGCAGACTCGGCCTCTGCCTCTATCCTGACCTTCCTGGACAGCCACTGTGAGGTCAACACTGACTGGCTACAGCCCATGATACAGAGGGTCAAAGAAGTACGCACTCACTCACTCACTCACACATGCATGCACACCCAAACACACACACACACTCTCTGACTGGCTACAGCCCATGATACAGATGTTGCCTGATGACTCACACTCAAGTCTTCCTCTGTCGTTCACTAGAGACTTTAGTCTTAATCTGCTCTGTCCATTAGGGCTCCCGAGTGGTGCAGCGGTCTAAGGCAATGCAACTCAGTGCTAGAGGCATCATTACAGACACCCTGGTTGGAATCCAGGCTAAATGAGCATTTGTTCTTAACTGACTTAACTGACTTGCCTAGTTAAATAAAGGTAAAAAAACTAAGAACTAAGGCGAACTAAGGGGCCCGAAACCATGAAAAACAGCCCCAGGCCATTATTATCATATCCACCAAACTTTACAGTTGGCACTATACATTGTGGCAGGTAGCGTTCTCCTGGCATCCACCAAACCCAGATTTGTCCGTCAGACTGCCCGATGGTGAAGCGTGACTCATCACTTCAGAAAACGCATTTCTACTCCTCCAGAGTCCAATGGCGGCGAGCTATACACCACTCCAGCTAACGCTTGGCATTGCGCATGGTGATCTTAGGCTTGTGTGTGGATGCTTGGCCATGGAAACCCATTTCATGAAGCTCCCGAGAAACAGTTATTGTTTTGACGTTGCTTCCAAAGGCAGTTTGGTACTTGGTAGTGAGTGTTGCAACCGTACAAAACCACAATAACAGCACATACAGCTGACCAGGGCAGCTCTAGCAGGGCAGACATTTAACGAACTGAACGGTTGGAAAGGTGGCATCCAATGACACTGAGCTCTTCTACTTCCAATGGTTGTCTATGGAGATTGCGTGCCTGTGTGCTCGATTTTATACATCTGTCAGCAATAGGTGTGTCTGAAATAGACGAATCCACTAATAATTTGAAGGGGTGTCCACATACTTTTGTATATGTAGTGTACTTAAGTCTGAATCTGCCATCATTGAAAATAATTTGGGTGACGTCATAGTCGCAGGAAGTAGGGGTGCTGCAGCACCACCTGAAAAATCTGAAATTTTATTTTTTTATTCATAACAATAACAAAATAAATAAAAATATTCACAAAAGTAGCTGGCCCTTTACTAGTCCGATATAGCCTCCTGTAGCGTGAAAACATTTAACATATCTGCTCCCCCTTCTATAATAATTCACCCCCCACCCCCAAAATCTTCCCGCGACTATGGGTGACGTCATTTGTGATGGAAACAAAGTACTCGGCGATTGGATCGTCTCTAACTAATAGTGTCAAACCACAGCCAATCGAACCGCTGCTTCCACCCACGTGGATTCTGGGAAGAAAACAATCAGACGGCCCCCGAATGTGTTGGCATTGAAAGGTCTGGGATTGACTCATTGCAGAAGGGGAAAAAATGAATGTTTGTGTGCGTGACGTTTGGCCGGACTCCAATTCCAATTCTAATGTTAGTCCGTAGAGTTGTTAATGACGTTAGTCCGTAGAGTTGTTCATGACGTTAGTCCGTAGAGTTGTTCATGACGTTAGTCCGTTATAGCCTAGTTCGTTAAATAGCCTGGACCCATATTTGCTAAATATATTTTCTCTCCACATTGTTCTAATTGCCTTGCTTCAGTATAGAAATACCTTGTTAAACATGGGCTACAGCGTTCTCACTGATATAGGGGCTAGGTCTACTGTAAATTACAGTCTGGACATGGGCTATAGCGTTCTCACTGATATAGGGGCTAGGTCTACTGTAAATTACAGTCTGGACATGGGCTATAGCGTTCTCACTGATATAGGGGCTAGGTCTACTGTAAATTACAGTCTGGACATGGGCTATAGGGGCTAGGTCTACTGTAGATTACAGTCTGGACATGGGCTATAGCGTTCTCACTGATATAGGGGATAGGTCTACTGTAGATTACTGTCTGGACATGGGCTATAGCTTTCTCACTGATATAGGGGCTAGGTCTACTGTAAATTACAGTCTGGACATGGGCTATAGCGTTCTCACTGATATAGGGGATAGGCCTACTGTAAATTACTGTCTGGACATGGGCTATAGCGTTCTCACTGATATAGGGGCTAGGCCTACTGTAAATTACTGTCTGGACATGGGCTATAGCTTTCTCACTGATATAGGGGCTAGGCCTACTGTAAATTACTGTCTGGACATGGGCTATAGCGTTCTCACTGATATAGGGGCTAGGTCTACTGTAAATTACAGTCTGGACATGGGCTATAGCGTTCTCACTGATATAGGGGCTAGGTCTACTGTAAATTACAGTCTGGACATGGGCATGCCAATCGTAGTCAATAAGCAAGATTACATTCACTAGGCTATTGATAAGGCCTTTTAAAGACAAGTGTATAATTAAGCAATAAGGCCCGAGGGGGTGTGGTATATGTCCAATATACCATGGCTAAGGGCTGTTGTTATAATGCACGACGCAACGCTGAGTGCCTGGACCCAGCCCTTAGCCGTGGTATATTGTAATGTATCACAACCCTCCCGTGGTGCCTCATTGCTATTATAAACTGGTTACCAATATAAATAGTAGTAAAACTAGATGTTTTATATATCAGACCGTATAGCGTATACGGGCTGATATACCACGGCTGTCAGCCAATCAGCATTCAGGGCTCGAATATAAATTGTATTATAAATTCCACTAAACAGGAAACAGCATGTTGTTTTAATTTGTTTAAATACAGTTCCAGACACCATCATTGGTCCCTGTGTGTGTACAGTATAATACAGGCAAGACAACGAATAGTTCCTGTCATGGCAGCAGCTACTCTTCCTGGGGTGTATTATGGATCCTCATTAGTTTCTGCCAAGGCAGCAGCTACTCTTCCTAGGGTTTATTATGGATCCCAATTAGTTCCTGACAAGGCAGCAGCTACTCTTCCTGGGGTTTATTATGGATCCCCATTAGTTCCTGACAAGGCAGAAGCTACTCTTCCTGGGGTTTATTATGGATCCCCATTAGTTCCTGACAAGACAGAAGCTACTCTTCCTGGGGTTTATTATGGATCCCCATTAGTTCCTGACAAGGCAGCAGCTACTCTTCCTGGGGTTTATTATGGATCCCCATTAGTTCCTGCCAAGGCAACAGCTACTCTTCCTGGGGTTTATTATGGATCCCAATTAGTTCCTGACAAGGCAGCAGCTACTCTTCCTGGGGTTTATTATGGATCCCCATTAGTTCACAGCAGCTACTCTTCCTGGGGTTTATTATGGATCCTCATTAGTTTCTGCCAAGGCAGCAGCTACTCTTCCTAGGGTTTATTATGGATCCCAATTAGTTCCTGACAAGGCAGCAGCTACTCTTCCTGGGGTTTATTATGGATCCCCATTAGTTCCTGACAAGGCAGAAGCTACTCTTCCTGGGGTTTATTATGGATCCCCATTAGTTCCTGACAAGACAGAAGCTACTCTTCCTGGGGTTTATTATGGATCCCCATTAGTTCCTGCCAAGGCAGCAGCTACTCTTCCAGGGGTTTATTATGGATCTCCATTAGTTCCTGCCAAGGCAGCAGCTACTCTTCCTGTGGTTTATTATGGATCCCCATTAGTTCCTGCCAAGGCAGCAGCTACTCTTCCTGGGGTTTATTATGGATCTCCATTAGTTCCTGCCAAGACAGCAGCTACTCTTCATGGGGTTTATTATGGATCCCCATTAGTTCCTGCCAAGACAGCAGCTACTCTTCCTGGGGTTTATTATGGATCCCCATTAGTTCCTGCCAAGGCAGAAGCTACTCTTCCTGGGGTTTATTATGGATCCCCATTAGTTCCTGCCAAGGCAGCAGCTACTCTTCCTGGGGTTTATTATGGATCCCCATTAGTTCCTGCCAAGGCAGAAGCTACTCTTCCTGGGGTTTATTATGGATCCCCATTAGTTCCTGCCAAGACAGCAGCTATTCTTCCTGGGGTTTATTATGGATCCCCATTAGTTCCTGCCAAGGCAGAAGCTACTCTTCCTGGGGTTTATTATGGATCCCCATTAGTTCCTGCCAAGGCAGAAGCTACTCTTCCTGTGGTTTATTATGGATCCCCATTAGTTCCTGACAAGGCAGCAGCTACTCTTCCTGGGGTTTATTATGGATCCCCATTAGTTCCTGCCAAGGCAGCAGCTACTCTTCCTGGGGTTTATTATGGATCTCCATTAGTTCCTGCCAAGGCAGCAGCTACTCTTCCTGGGGTTTATTATGGATCCCCATTAGTTCCTGCCAAGGCAGCAGCTACTCTTCCTGGGGTTTATTATGGATCCCCATTAGTTCCTGACAAGGCAGCAGCTACTCTTCCTGGGGTTTATTATGGATCCCCATTAGTTGAAAATCATTACAATCATTACTCCACTTCCACATATCTACAACACACTGTGTGCCCTCAGGCCCCTACTCCACCACTACCACATATCTACAACACACTGTGTGTCCTCAGGCCCCTACTCCACCACTACCACATATCTACAACACACTGTGTGCCCTCAGGCCCCTACTCCACCACTACCACATATCTACAACACACTGTGTGTCCTCAGGCCCCTACTCCACCACTACCACATATCTACAACACACTGTGTGCCCTCAGGCCCCTACTCCACCACTACCACATATCTACAACACACTGTGTGCCCTCAGGCCCCTACTCCACTACCACATATCTACAACACACTGTGTGCCCTCAGGCCCCTACTCCACCACTACCACATATCTACAACACACTGTGTGTCCTCAGGCCCCTACTCCACCACTACCACATATCTACAACACACTGTGTGCCCTCAGGCCCCTACTCCACCACTACCACATATCTACAACACACTGTGTGCCCTCAGGCCCCTACTCCACCACTACCACATATCTACAACACACTGTGTGCCCTCAGGCCCCTACTCCACCACTACCACATATCTACAACACACTGTGTGCCCTCAGGCCCCTACTCCACCACTACCACATATCTACAACACACTGTGTGCCCTCAGGCCCCTACTCCACCACTACCACATATCTACAACACACTGTGTGCCCTCAGGCCCCTACTCCACCACTACCACATATCTACAACACACTGTGTGCCCTCAGGCCCCTACTCCACCACTACCACATATCTACAACACACTGTGTGCCCTCAGGCCCCTCCTCCACCACTACCACATATCTACAACACACTGTGTGCCCTCAGGCCCCTCCTCCACCACTACCACATATCTACAACACACTGTGTGCCCTCAGGCCCCTCCTCCACCACTACCACATATCTACAACACACTGTGTTCCCTCAGGCCCCTACTCCACCACTACCACATATCTACAACACACTGTGTTCCCTCAGGCCCCTACTCCACCACTACCACATATCTACAACACACTGTGTGCCCTCAGGCCCCTACTCCACCACTACCACATATCTACAACACACTGTGTGCCCTCAGGCCCCTACTCCACCACTACCACATATCTACAACACACTGTGTGCCCTCAGGCCCCTACTCCACCACTACCACATATCTACAACACACTGTGTGTCCTCAGGCCCCTACTCCACCACTACCACATATCTACAACACACTGTGTGCCCTCAGGCCCCTACTCCACCACTACCACATATCTACAACACACTGTGTTCCCCCAGGCCCCTACTCCACCACTACCACATATCTACACTACACTGTGTGCCCTCAGGCCCCTACTCCACCACTACCACATATCTACAACACACTGTGTGCCCTCAGGCCCCTACTCCACCACTACCACATATCTACAACACACTGTGTGCCCTCAGGCCCCTACTCCACCACTACCACATATCTACAACACACTGTGTGCCCTCAGGCCCCTACTCCACCACTACCACATATCTACAACACACTGTGTGCCCTCAGGCCCCTACTCCACCACTACCACATATCTACAACACACTGTGTGCCCTCAGGCCCCTACTCCACCACTACCACATATCTACAACACACTGTGTGTCCTCAGGCCCCTACTCCACCACTACCACATATCTACAACACACTGTGTGCCCTCAGGCCCCTACTCCACCACTACCACATATCTACAACACACTGTGTTCCCCCAGGCCCCTACTCCACCACTACCACATATCTACACTACACTGTGTGCCCTCAGGCCCCTACTCCACCACTACCACATATCTACAACACACTGTGTGCCCTCAGGCCCCTACTCCACCACTACCACATATCTACAACACACTGTGTGCCCTCAGGCCCCTACTCCACCACTACCACATATCTACAACACACTGTGTGCCCTCAGGCCCCTCCTCCACCACTACCACATATCTACAACACACTGTGTGTCCTCAAGCCCCTACTCCACCACTACCACATATCTACAACACACTGTGTGCCCTCAGGCCCCTACTCCACCACTACCACATATCTACAACACACTGTGTGCCCTCAGGCCCCTACTCCACCACTACCACATATCTACAACACACTGTGTGCCCTCAGGCCCCTACTCCACCACTACCACATATCTACAACACACTGTGTGCCCTCAGGCCCCTACTCCACCACTACCACATATCTACAACACACTGTGTGCCCTCAGGCCCCTACTCCACCACTACCACATATCTACAACACACTGTGTGCCCTCAGGCCCCTACTCCACCACTACCACATATCTACAACACACTGTGTGCCCTCAGGCCCCTACTCCACCACTACCACATATCTACAACACACTGTGTGCCCTCAGGCCCCTACTCCACCACTACCACATATCTACAACACACTGTGTGCCCTCAGGCCCCTACTCCACCACTACCACATATCTACAACACACTGTGTGCCCTCAGGCCCCTACTCCACCACTACCACATATCTACAACACACTGTGTGCCCTCAGGCCCCTACTCCACCACTACCACATATCTACAACACACTGTGTGCCCTCAGGCCCCTACTCCACCACTACCACATATCTACAACACACTGTGTGCCCTCAGGCCCCTACTCCACTACCACATATCTACAACACACTGTGTGCCCTCAGGCCCCTACTCCACCACTACCACATATCTACAACACACTGTGTGCCCTCAGGCCCCTACTCCACCACTACCACATATCTACAACACACTGTGTGCCCTCAGGCCCCTACTCCACTACCACATATCTACAACACACTGTGTGCCCTCAGGCCCCTACTCCACCACTACCACATATCTACAACACACTGTGTGCCCTCAGGCCCCTACTCCACCACTACCACATATCTACAACACACTGTGTGCCCTCAGGCCCCTACTCCACCACTACCACATATCTACAACACACTGTGTGCCCTCAGGCCCCTACTCCACCACTACCACATAGCTACAACACACTGTGTGCCCTCAGGCCCCTACTCCACCACTACCACATATCTACAACACACTGTGTGCCCTCAGGCCCCTACTCCACCACTACCACATATCTACAACACACTGTGTGCCCTCAGGCCCCTACTCCACCACTACCACATATCTACAACACACTGTGTGCCCTCAGGCCCCTACTCCACCACTACCACATATCTACAACACACTGTGTGCCCTCAGGCCCCTACTCCACCACTACCACATATCTACAACACACTGTGTGCCCTCAGGCCCCTACTCCACCACTACCACATATCTACACTACAAATCCATGTGTATGTGTGTGTATAGTGCGTATGTTGTTGTGTGTGTGGGTACAGTATGTGTCTGATCCTATGTTTGTGTCTCTTCACAGTCCCCGTTGTTCCATAAGGTTTTAAATCCGTTAAATCTCATTTTAATGCTTGTATCAGTTACTTGATGTGGAATAGAGATCCATGTAGTCATGGCTCTATGTAGTACTGTGTGCCTCCCATAGTCTGTTCTGGACTTGGGGACTGTGAAGAAACCTCTTGTGGCATGTCTTGTGGGGTATGAATGGGTGTCTGAGCTGTGTGCCAGTAGTTTAGACAGACAGCTCGGTGCATTCAACATCACATAAATATAAGTAGTGATGAAGTCAATCTCTCCTCCACTTTGAGCCAGGAAAGATTGTTGTTAAGAAGGTAGAAACTAGGGCCTGTAGGACCTGCCTTGTTGATAGTGCTGTTAAGAAGGTAGAAACTAGGACCTGTAGGACCTGCCTTGTTGATAGTGCTGTTAAGAAGGTAGAAACTAGGACCTGTAGGACCTGCCTTGTTGATAGTGCTGTTAAGAAGGTAGAAACTAGGGCCTGTAGGACCTGCCTTGTTGATAGTGTTGTTAAGAAGGTAGAAACTAGGGCCTGTAGGACCTGCCTTGTTGATAGTGCTGTTAAGAAGGTAGAAACTAGGACCTGTAGGACCTGCCTTGTTGATAGTGTTGTTAAGAAGGTAGAAACTAGGGCCTGTAGGACCTGCCTTGTTGATAGTGCTGTTAAGAAGGTAGAAACTAGGACCTGTAGGACCTGCCTTGTTGATAGTGCTGTTAAGAAGGTAGAAACTAGGGCCTGTAGGACCTGCCTTGTTGATAGTGTTGTTAAGAAGGTAGAAACTAGGGCCTGTAGGACCTGCCTTGTTGATAGTGTTGTTAAGAAGGTAGAAACTAGGACCTGTAGGACCTGCCTTGTTGATAGTGTTGTTAAGAAGGTAGAAACTAGGGCCTGTAGGACCTGCCTTGTTGATAGTGTTGTTAAGAAGGTAGAAACTAGGGCCTGTAGGACCTGCCTTGTTGATAGTGCTGTTAAGAAGGTAGAAACTAGTGCCTGTAGGACCTGCCTTGTTGATAGTGTTATTAAGAAGGTAGAAACTAGGGCCTGTAGGACCTGCCTTGTTGATAGTGCTGTTAAGAAGGTAGAAACTAGGACCTGCCTTGTTGATAGTGCTGTTAAGGCAGAGCAACTCTTTATTATGGACAGACTTCTCCCCATTTTAGCTGTTGTATCAATATGTTTTGACAATTTACAATCCAGGGTTACTCCAAGCAGTTTAGTCACCTCAACTTGCTCAATTTCCACATGATTTATTACAATTATTAGTTTATTTTTTTTCCCAAATACAATGCTTTTAGTTTTTGAAATATTTAGGTCTAAGTTGTTCCATTCTGAAACTAACTGCAGCTCTTTGTTAAGTGTTGCAGTCATTTCAGTCGCTGTAGTAGCTGACGTCTATAGTGTTGAGTCATCCATATACATAGGCACACTATCTTTACTCAAAGCCATTGGCATGTCGTTAGTAAAGATTGAAAAAGCCTAAACAGCTGCCCTGGGGAATTCCTGATTCTACCTGGATTATGTTGGAGAGGCTTCCATTAAAGAACACTGTGTTCTGTTAGACAGCTAACTCTTTATCCACAATATAGCAGGGGGTGTAAAGCCATAACACATACATTTTTCCCTCTCAACCATACAATTGTTCAATTCCTCATCAATCAAAGATTTAACAGTTTTTACACAGATTTTTTATTAATGTTTGCGTGCTTATTAGTAACTGGAAAATGCAATTTGATAAATGTGACAGTACATCGTCCGAG
>NC_034187.2:3786801-3802912 GCF_002021735.2 Oncorhynchus kisutch
AACACAGAGTACACCCTGGGTTCAACCTGGGTTCAACACAGAGTACACCCTGGGTTCAACACAGAGTACACCCTGGGTTCAACCTGGGTTCAACACAGAGTACACCCTGGGTTCAACACAGAGTACACCCTGGGTTCAATCTGGGTTCAACACAGAGTACACCCTGGGTCCAACCTGGGTTCAACCCCTCTAACTCTTTCTATTAGTGCTGAGTAATTAGACCTTTTTGAGGTCGTTTCGGTTTGATTATCACAAAATAATCACAGTTTTCGATTTAGATAAAAACAATTTAGACATTAAATGTACTAGGTATTATGTGGGTTGAACGCTGAACAACACAGAATAATCAATAAAAGTCCCATGATGGTAGTGACCTGACCATTACTGATTATCACTAATTAACATTCATTTATTCACATTACTTTAATAAACTATTTCAGTTGTTGTGTATATAACTTTAGTGTTATTTGATGACTTTATTTCATAATCATCTCTAATAGAGCCGCTGTCTGACCAAAATCACTATTTAGTATTTCTTCAAAGTAAATAAATACTATGACTGTCACTTAGATCAGGTACTATCAGGTAGAGATACCTGGTGAAGCAACAGCTGCTCTCTATATGTCTTTACAATCTCGTTCTGCTGTCTCTTCTGTAGCAGGCGATACCAACTATCAATCACTTAGATCAGGTACTATCAGGTAGAGATACCTGGTGAAGCAACAGCTGCTCTCTATATGTCTTTACAATCTCGTTCTGCTGTCTCTTCTGTAGCAGGCGATACCAACTATCAATCACTTAGATCAGGTACTATCAGGTAGAGATACCTGGTGAAGCAACAGCTGCTCTCTATATGTCTTTACAATCTCGTTCTGCTGTCTCTTCTGTAGCAGGCGATACCAACTATCAATCACTTAGATCAGGTACTATCAGGTAGAGATACCTGGTGAAGCAACAGCTGCTCTCTATATGTCTTTACAATCTCGTTCTGCTGTCTCTTCTGTAGCAGGCGATACCAACTATCAATCACTTAGATCAGGTACTATCAGGTAGAGATACCTGGTGAAGCAACAGCTGCTCTCTATATGTCTTTACAATCTCGTTCTGCTGTCTCTTCTGTAGCAGGCGATACCAACTATCAATCACTTAGATCAGGTACTATCAGGTAGAGATACCTGGTGAAGCAACAGCTGCTCTCTATATGTCTTTACAATCTCGTTCTGCTGTCTCTTCTGTAGCAGGCGATACCAACTATCAACTACTATGACTGTCACTTAGATCAGGTACTATCAGGTAGAGATACTGTACCCAGCGAAACATATGCTCTTCTCTCTTCGCGCAATGGTTTATGGTCAATTGCAGTTAATTACCACGTTTTCTGCACTTAACTAATGTTGAATATTAGCCTGTTGGAAACTACAACTCCCTACTACATCACACAGTTCAGGCTGGGTCTGATTTATCTCTAGAGAAACTACAACTCCCTACTACATCACACAGTTCAGGCTGGGTCTGATTTATCTCTAGAGAAACTACAACTCCCTACTACATCACACAGTTCAGTCTGGATCTGATTTATCTCTAGAGAAACTACAACTCCCTACTACATCACATAGTTCAGGCTGGATCTGATTTATCTCTAGAGAAACTACAACTCCCTACTACATCACACAGTTCAGTCTGGATCTGATTTATCTCTAGAGAAACTACAACTCCCTACTACATCACACAGTTCAGGCTGGGTCTGATTTATCTCTAGAGAAACTACAACTCCCTACTACATCACACAGTTCAGTCTGGATCTGATTTATCTCTAGAGAAACTACATCACACAGTTCAGGCTGGGTCTGATTTATCTCTAGAGAAACTACAACTCCCTACTACATCACACAGTTCAGGCTGGGTCTGATTTATCTCTAGAGAAACTACAACTCCCTACTACATCACACAGTTCAGTCTGGATCTGATTTATCTCTAGAGAAACTACAACTCCCTACTACATCACACAGTTCAGGCTGGGTCTGATTTATCTCTAGAGAAACTATTTTTATTTTATTTTTATTTAACCTTTATTTAACCAGGTAGGCTAGTTGAGAACAAGTTCTCATTTGCAACTGCGACCTGGCCAAGATAAAGCATAGCAGTGTGAGCAGACAACAAAGAGTTACACATGGAGTAGACAATTAACAAGTCAATAACACAGTAGAAAACAAAGGGGGAGTCTATATACAATGTGTGCAAAAGGCATGAGGAGGTAGGCAAATAATTACAATTTTGCAGATTAACACTGGAGTGATGAATGATCAGATGGTCATGTACAGGTAGAGATATTGGTGTGCAAAAGAGCAGAAAAGTAAATAAATAAAAACAGTATGGGGATGAGGTAGGTGAAGAAGGGTGGGCTATTTACCAATAGACTATGTACAGCTGCAGCGATCGGTTAGCTGCTCAGATAGCTGATGTTTGAAGTTGGTGAGGGAGATAAAAGTCTCCAACTTCAGCGATTTTTGCAATTCGTTCCAGTCACAGGCAGCAGAGTACTGGAACGAAAGGCGGCCAAATGAGGTGTTGGCTTTAGGGATGATCAGTGAGATACACCTGCTGGAGCGCGTGCTACGGATGGGTTTTGCCATCGTGACCAGTGAGCTGAGATAAGGCGGAGCTTTACCTAGCATGGACTTGTAGATGACCTGGAGCCAGTGGGTCTGGCGACGAATATGTAGCGAGGGCCAGCCGACTAGAGCATACAAGTCGCAGTGGTGGGTGGTATAAGGTGCTTTAGTGACAAAACGGATGGCACTGTGATAGACTGCATCCAGTTTGCTGAGTAGAGTGTTGGAAGCCATTTTGTAGATGACATCGCCGAAGTCGAGGATCGGTAGGATAGTCAGTTTTACTAGGGTAAGCTTGGCGGCGTGAGTGAAGGAGGCTTTGTTGCGGAATAGAAAGCCGACTCTTGATTTGATTTTCGATTGGAGATGTTTGATATGAGTCTGGAAGGAGAGTTTGCAGTCTAGCCAGACACCTAGGTACTTATAGACGTCCACATATTCTAGGTCGGAACCATCCAGGGTGGTGATGCTAGTCGGGCATGCGGGTGCAGGCAGCGACCGGTTGAAAAGCATGCATTTGGTTTTACTACCGTTTAAGAGCAGTTGGAGGCCACGGAAGGAGTGTTGTATGTCATTGAAGCTTGTTTGGAGGTTAGATAGCACAGTGTCCAATGACGGGCCGAAAGTATATAGAATGGTGTCGTCTGCGTAGAGGTGGATCAGGGAATCGCCCGCAGCAAGAGCAACATCATTGATATACACAGAGAAAAGAGTCGGCCCGAGAATTGAACCCTGTGGCACCCCCATAGAGACTGCCAGAGGACCAGACAGCATGCCCTCCGATTTGACGCACTGAACTCTGTCTGCAAAGTAATTGGTGAACCAGGCAAGGCAGTCATCCGAAAAACCGAGGCTCCTGAGTCTGCCGATAAGAATATGGTGATTGACAGAGTCGAAAGCCTTGGCAAGGTCGATGAAGACGGCTGCACAGTACTGTCTTTTATCGATGGCGGTTATGATATCGTTGAGTACCTTGAGTGTGGCTGAGGTGCACCCATGACCGGCTCGGAAACCAGATTGCACAGCGGAGAAGGTACGGTGGGATTCGAGATGGTCAGTGACCTGTTTGTTGACTTGGCTTTCGAAGACCTTAGATAGGCAGGGCAGGATGGATATAGGTCTGTAACAGTTTGGGTCCAGGGTGTCTCCCCCTTTGAAGAGGGGGATGACTGCGGCAGCTTTCCAATCCTTGGGGATCTCAGACGATATGAAAGAGAGGTTGAACAGGCTGGTAATAGGGGTTGCGACAATGGTGGCAGATAGTTTCAGAAATAGAGGGTCCAGATTGTCAAGCCCAGCTGATTTGTACGGGTCCAGGTTTTGCAGCTCTTTCAGAACATCTGCTATCTGGATTTGGTTAAAGGAGAACCTGGAGAGGCTTGGGCGAGGAGCTGCGGGGGGGGCGGAGCTGTTGGCCGAGGTTGAAGTAGCCAGGCGGAAGGCATGGCCAGCCGTTGAGAAATGCTTATTGAAGTTTTTGATAATCATGGATTTATCAGTGGTGACCGTGTTACCTAGCCTCAGTGCAGTGGGCAGCTGGGAGGAGGTGCTCTTGTTCTCCATGGACTTCACGGTGTCCCAGAACTTTTTGGAGTTGGAGCTACAGGATGCAAACTTCTGCCTGAAGAAGCTGGCCTTAGCTTTCCTGACTGACTGCGTGTATTGGTTCCGGACTTCCCTGAACAGTTGCATATCACGGGGACTATTCGATGCTATTGCAGTCCGCCACAGGATGTTTTTGTGCTGGTCGAGGGCAGTCAGGTCTGGGGTGAACCAAGGGCTGTATCTGTTCTTAGTTCTGCATTTTTTGAACGGAGCATGCTTATCTAAAATGGTGAGGAAGTTACTTTTAAAGAATGACCAGGCATCCTCAACTGACGGGATGAGGTCAATGTCCTTCCAGGATACCCGGGCCAGGTCGATTAGAAAGGCCTGCTCACAGAAGTGTTTTAGGGAGCGTTTGACAGTGATGAGGGGTGGTCGTTTGACTGCGGCTCCGTAGCGGATACAGGCAATGAGGCAGTGATCGCTGAGATCCTGGTTGAAGACAGCGGAGGTGTATTTGGAGGGCCAGTTGGTCAGGATGACGTCTATGAGGGTGCCCTTGTTTACAGAGTTAGGGTTGTACCTGGTGGGTTCCTTGATTATTTGTGTGAGATTGAGGGCATCTAGCTTAGATTGTAGGACTGGCGGGGTGTTAAGCATATCCCAGTTTAGGTCACCTAACAGAACAAACTCTGAAGCTAGATGGGGGGCGATCAATTCACAAATGGTGTCCAGGGCACAGCTGGGAGCTGAGGGGGGTCGGTAGCAGGCGGCAACCGTGAGAGACTTATTTCTGGAGAGAGTAATTTTCAAATTAGTAGTTCGAACTGTTTGGGTATGGACCTGGAAAGTATGACATTACTTTGCAGGCTCTCTCTGCAGTAAACTGCAACTCCTCCCCCTTTGGCAGTTCTATCTTGACGGAAGATGTTATAGTTGGGTATGGAAATCTCTGAATTTTTGGTGGCCTTCCTGAGCCAGGATTCAGACACAGCAAGGACATCAGGGTTAGCAGAGTGTGCTAAAGCAGTGAGTAAAACAAACTTAGGGAGGAGGCTTCTGATGTTGACATGCATGAAACCAAGGCTTTTTCGATCACAGAAGTCAACAAATGAGGGTGCCTGGGGACATGCAGGGCCTGGGTTT
Organism: Oncorhynchus kisutch; assembly: GCF_002021735.2. Lineage (NCBI taxonomy): Eukaryota > Metazoa > Chordata > Actinopteri > Salmoniformes > Salmonidae > Oncorhynchus > Oncorhynchus kisutch. The sequence goes on from NC_034187.2 coordinate 3,792,105, forward strand.
ACCTCCACATCACCCGCGGAACAGAGAAGGAGTAGTATGAGGGTGCGGCTAAAGGCTATCAAAACTGGTCGCCTAGAGCGTTGGGGACAGAGAATAAGAGGAGCAGGTTTCTGGGCATGGTAGAATATATTCAGGGCATAATGCGCAGACAGGGGTATGGTGGGGTGCGGGTACAGCGGAGGTAAGCCCAGGCACTGGGTGATGATGAGAGAGGTTGTATCTCTGGACATGCTGGTAATAATGGGTGAGGTCACCGCATGTGTGGGAGGTGGGACAAAGGAGTTATCAGGGGCATGAAGAGTGGAACTAGGGGCTCCATTGTGAACTAAAACAATGATAACTAACCTGAACAACAGTATACAAGGCATATTGACATTTGAGAGAAACATGCAGCGAGGCATGCAGTAATCACAGGTGTTGAATTGGGAAAGCTAGCTAAAACAGTAGGTCAGACAACAGCTAATCAGCTAGCACAACAACAGCAGGTAAAATGGCGTAGACTAGGCAACGGGGCCAACAGATAAAACAAACAAGCAGAATGGAGTACCGTGATTAATGGACAGTCCAGCGTGCATCAGCTATGTAGCCAAGAGATCAGTGTCCAGGGGGCAGCGGTGGATGGGGCAGGGAAGCTGGACTGGCGAGTGTTATCCAGGTAAAAAAAAAACTAACAATGACTAAATAGCTTGTAGCTAGTTAGCTGGTTAGCTTCTGGAGGTTCTTGAGTGTGTTCTAAAAATAAAAAAATTATAGCGATTCCGTATCACGTTGGGTGAGGCAGGTTTCCGGAAGGTATAAACAAATTAAAAGTCAAAAGAGATAGAAAGTAAATATGGGTCCGGTAAGCGTTTGGGACGCGGCGATTCAGGCGGTTAGCAGGCCTGTGCTAACAAGCTAACAGTTTGTAGGCCCGGGCTAGACAAGGTAGCAGTTAGCGGACCGGAGCTGGACAAGCTAGCAGTTAGCAGGCCGAATTAGCAAGCAGGGAGATAGTGAGGGCTAGAGAGTTAGCCTTTGGGGGACGTCGCGATAGGGTGAGTCTGTTTATTCCTCTTCATGCGATGACATCGATAGACCGGTCGTGGGCCCGGGTATTGTAGCTCAGGAGTATGCTACGGTGGTAGCACAGGTGCTACGGCCGGGCTAGCTTCAAGCTAAGTGGGTGGAAACGCTAGCCAGGAGTAACCCGGGGTTGCGGTTTAGGTAGATAGCTAGTTGCTGAAAAATCTAACTACAACATCACACAGTTCAGTCTGGATCTGATTTATCTCTAGAGGAACTACAACATCACACAGTTCAGTCTGGATCGGATTTATCTCTAGAGAAACTACAACTCCCTACTACATCACACAGTTCAGTCTGGATCGGATTTATCTCTAGAGGAACTACAACTCCCTACTACATCACACAGTTCAGTCTGGATCTGATTTATCTCTAGAGGAACTACAACTCCCTACTACATCACACAGTTCAGGCTGGGTCTGATTTATCTCTAGAGAAACTACAACTCCCTACTACATCACACAGTTCAGGCTGGGTCTGATTTATCTCTAGAGAAACTACAACTCCCTACTACATCACACAGTTCAGTCTGGATCTGATTTATCTCTAGAGGAACTACAACTCCCTATGACATCACACAGTTCTGCAGTGACCTCACAGAAGAAAGAAACAAACTAAATGGAATTCCAATAATTGAACCAACTTCAGTCAATTAGTTGTTTAAATATTGGTTAATCGTTCAACACTACCCTCTATTCAAAGAACTAGGACTGTAATTGGAAACAGCCTCTATGACTGTCCCTTTTTGTGAAGCTAATCCACCGCACCGCACCACACACACACACACACACACACACCACTATAATGTGCTGTTACTGCTGAGGCTAGGGGGTTCCATTGTCATCATGCGATTTTAACTGGGGAATGAGCGGGCAAAGGTTACTAATATCACAGTCAAATAGTTGGTTAAAAATGACATGACGCTCGTTCGATTTTAATTTAATTTGACCTTTATTTAACTGGGCAAGTAAGTTAAGAACAAATTCTTATTTTCAATAACTGCCTTGTTCAGGGGCAGAACGACAGATTTGTACCTTGTCAGCTCGGGGGTTTGAACTTGCAACCTTCCGGTTACTAGTCCAACGCTCTAACCACTAGGCTACCCTGCCGCCCCGATGATGTCATCAGTGTCACTGAATGTAATTGTAAACATTTATCTTCTCCTTGGTTAAAGGTTAAAACTCCTTTAACCAAATCCAGATAGCAGATGTTCTGAAAGAGCTGCAAAACCTGGACCCGTACAAATCAGCTGGGCTTGACAATCTGGACCCTCTATTTCTGAAACTATCTGCCACCATTGTCGCAACCCCTATTACCAGCCTGTTCAACCTCTCTTTCATATCGTCTGAGATCCCCAAGGATTGGAAAGCTGCCGCAGTCATCCCCCTCTTCAAAGGGGGAGACACCCTGGACCCAAACTGTTACAGACCTATATCCATCCTGCCCTGCCTATCTAAGGTCTTCGAAAGCCAAGTCAACAAACAGGTCACTGACCATCTCGAATCCCACCGCACCTTCTCTGCTGTGCAATCTGGTTTCCGAGCCGGTCATGGGTGCACCTCAGCCACACTCAAGGTACTCAACGATATCATAACCGCCATCGATAAAAGACAGTACTGTGCAGCCGTCTTCATCGACCTTGCCTCTGTCAATCACCATATTCTTATCGGCAGACTCAGGAGCCTCGGTTTTTCGGATGACTGCCTTGCCTGGTTCACCAATTACTTTGCAGACAGAGTTCAGTGCGTCAAATCGGAGGGCATGCTGTCTGGTCCTCTGGCAGTCTCTATGGGGGTGCCACAGGGTTCAATTCTCGGGCCGACTCTTTTCTCTGTGTATATCAATGATGTTGCTCTTGCTGCGGGCGATTCCCTGATCCAACCTCCAAACAAGCTTCAATGCCATACAACACTCCTTCCGTGGCCTCCAACTGCTCTTAAACGCTAGTAAAACCAAATGCATGCTTTTCAACCGGTCGCTGCCTGCACCCGCATGCCCGACTAGCATCACCACCCTGGATGGTTCCGACCTAGAATATGTGGACGTCTATAAGTACCTAGGTGTCTGGCTAGACTGCAAACTCTCCTTCCAGACTCATATCAAACATCTCCAATCGAAAATCAAATCAAGAGTCGGCTTTCTATTCCGCAACAAAGCCTCCTTCACTCACGCCGCCAAGCTTACCCTAGTAAAACTGACTATCCTACCGATCCTCGACTTCGGCGATGTCATCTACAAAATGGCTTCCAACACTCTACTCAGCAAACTGGATGCAGTCTATCACAGTGCCATCCGTTTTGTCACTAAAGCACCTTATACCACCCACCACTGCGACTTGTATGCTCTAGTCGGCTGGCCCTCGCTACATATTCGTCGCCAGACCCACTGGCTCCAGGTCATCTACAAGTCCATGCTAGGTAAAGCTCCGCCTTATCTCAGCTCACTGGTCACGATGGCAACACCCATCCGTAGCACGCGCTCCAGCAGGTGTATCTCACTGATCATCCCTAAAGCCAACACCTCATTTGGCCGCCTTTCGTTCCAGTACTCTGCTGCCTGTGACTGGAACGAATTGCAAAAATCGCTGAAGTTGGATACTTTTATCTCCCTCACCAACTTCAAACATCAGCTATCTGAGCAGCTAACCGATCGCTGCAGCTGTACATAGTCTATTGGTAAATAGCCCACCCTTTTTCACCTACCTCATCCCCTACCTGTCTTATTTATTTACTTTTCTGCTCTTTTGCACACCAATATCTCTACCTGTACATGACCATCTGATCATTCATCACTCCAGTGTTAATCTGCAAAATTGTAATTATTTGCCTACCTCCTCATGCCTTTTGCACACATTGTATATAGACTCCCCCTTTGGTTTCTACTGTGTTATTGACTTGTTAATTGTTTACTCCATGTGTAACTCTTTGTTGTCTGCTCACACTGCTATGCTTTATCTTGGCCAGGTCGCAGTTGCAAATGAGAACTTGTTCTCAACTAGCCTACCTGGTTAAATAAAGGTTAAAAAAAATTCAAAATTTAAAAAAGGAGGCTGCTGAGGCTGAGGACGGCTCATAGTAATGTCTGGAACGGAGTCAACGGAATGGCAACACATCTCCAGCACCATGCTGGTTCCCATGTGTGTGATACCGTTCCACCTGCTCCAGTCATTACCACGAGCCCGTTGCTTGGTGGCACCCTAGGGGAGGACGGGCTCGTGTTAATGTCTGGAATGGAGTAGGTGGAACGGTATCAAACACATGGTTTCCATGGTTCCCTTGTGTTTGATGCCATTCCGTTGACTCCGTTCCAGACATTACTATGAGCATGTTCTTCCCTAATTAAGGTGCCAACCAACCTCCTGTGGTAGAAACACTGTGTTTTCATGTAATTACTATTGATGCTGGAGATGGGGTGTGTCTGTGTGTGTGTGTGTGTGTGTGTGTGTGTGTGTGTGTGTGTGTGTGTGTGTGTGTGTGTGTGTGTGTGTGTGTGTGTGTGTGTGTGTGTGTGTGTGACCGTGCCTGTCTCTCCTCTCCCCAGGACCGTACCCGGGTGGTCAGCCCCATCATCGATGTCATCAGCCTGGATAACTTTGCCTACTTGGCAGCTTCAGCTGACTTGAGGGGAGGTCAGTAGGATTACTGTATGAGAACACACACACACTTATGCATGCACGCCCATACACACACACATACACACACTCGGTAGTTTTACTATCCTTGTGGGGACCAAACAATTGATTCCCATTCAACATCCTATTTTCCATAACCCCATACCCCTAAACCTAACCCCATACCCCTAAACCTAACCCCATACCCCTAAACCTAACCCCATACCCTTAAACCTAGCCCCATACCCCTAAACCTAACCCCATACCCTTAAACCTAACCCCATACCCCTAAACCTAACCCCATACCCCTAAACCTAACCCCATACCCCTAAACCTAACCCCATACCCTTAAACCTAACCCCATACCCCTAAACCTAACCCCATACCCTTAAACCTAACCCCATACCCCTAAACCTAACCCCATACCCCTAAACCTAACCCCATACCCCTAAACCTAACCCCATACCCTTAAACCTAACCCCATACCCCTAAACCTAACCCCATACCCCTAAACCAAACCCTTAACCCAAATTCTAACCCTAATTGTGACCCTAAACTGAAGCCTAAACTGTCCATTTTCCTTGTGGGAATGCTCCCCCCCCCCCTCCCTCTCTGTCTCTCAGGGTTTGACTGGAGTTTACACTTTAAATGGGAGCAGATTCCCATCGAACAGAAGATGTCCAGGAATGACCCCACCCTGCCTATCAGGTAGCTACCTATGTTGTTGTGAACCCCACACTGCCTATCAGGTAGCTACAGTAGTTATGTTGATGTGGTCTCCACACTGCCTATCAGGTAGATAGTTATGTTGATGTGGTCTCCACACTGCCTATCAGGTAGATAGTTATGTTGATGTGTTCTCCACACTGCCTATCAGGTAGCTACAGTAGTTATGTTGATGTGGTCTCCACACTGCCTATCAGGTAGATAGTTATGTTGATGTGGTCTCCACACTGCCTATCAGGTAGATAGTTATGTTGATGTGTTCTCCACACTGCCTATCAGGTAGCTACAGTAGTTATGTTGTTGTGGTCTCCACACTGCCTATCAGGTATATAGTTATGTTGATGTGGTCTCCACACTGCCTATCAGGTAGCTACAGTAGTTATGTTGATGTGGTCTCCACACTGCCTATCAGGTAGCTAGAGTAGTTATGTTGATGTGGTCTCCACACTGCCTATCAGGTAGCTACAGTAGTTATGTTGTTGTGGTCTCCACACTGCCTATCAGGTAGCTAGTTATGTTGTTGTGGTCTCCACACTGCCTATCAGGTAGATAGTTATGTTGATGTGGTCTCCAAACTCCCTATCAGGTAGATAGTTATGTTGATGTGGTCTCCACACTGCCTATCAGGTAGCTACAGTAGTTATGTGGATGTGGTCTCCACACTGCCTATCAGGTAGATAGTTATGTTGTTGTGGTCTCCACACTGCCTATCAGGTAGATAGTTATGTTGATGTGGTCTCCACACTGCCTATCAGGTAGATAGTTATGTTGATGTGGTCTCCACACTGCCTATCAGGTAGATAGTTATGTTGATGTGGTCTCCACACTGCCTATCAGGTAGATAGTTATGTTGATGTGGTCTCCACACTGCCTATCAGGTAGATAGTTATGTTGATGTGGTCTCCACACTGCCTATCAGGTAGATAGTTATGTTGATGTGGTCTCCACACTGCCTATCAGGTAGCTACAGTAGTTATGTTGTTGTGGTCTCCACACTGCCTATCAGGTAGCTAGTTATGTTGTTGTGGTCTCCACACTGCCTATCAGGTAGATAGTTATGTTGATGTGGTCTCCAAACTCCCTATCAGGTAGATAGTTATGTTGATGTGGTCTCCACACTGCCTATCAGGTAGCTACAGTAGTTATGTGGATGTGGTCTCCACACTGCCTATCAGGTAGATAGTTATGTTGTTGTGGTCTCCACACTGCCTATCAGGTAGATAGTTATGTTGATGTGGTCTCCACACTGCCTATCAGGTAGATAGTTATGTTGATGTGGTCTCCACACTGCCTATCAGGTAGATAGTTATGTTGATGTGGTCTCCACACTGCCTATCAGGTAGATAGTTATGTTGATGTGGTCTCCACACTGCCTATCAGGTAGATAGTTATGTTGATGTGGTCTCCACACTGCCTATCAGGTAGATAGTTATGTTGATGTGGTCTCCACACTGCCTATCAGGTAGCTACAGTAGTTATGTTGTGGTCTCCACACTGCCTATCAGGTAGATAGTTATGTTGTTGTGGTCTCCACACTGCCTATCAGGTAGCTACAGTAGTTATGTTGTTGTTGTCTCCACACTGCCTATCAGGTAGATAGTTATGTTGATGTAGTCTCCACACTGCCTATCAGGTAGCTACAGTAGTTATGTTGTTGTGGTCTCCACACTGCCTATCAGGTAGATAGTTATGTTGATGTGGTCTCCACCCTGCCTATCAGGTAGATAGTTATGTTGATGTGGTCTCCACCCTGCCTATCAGGTAGATAATTATGTTGATGTGGTCTCCACACTGCCTATCAGGTAGCTAGTTATGTTGTTGTGGTCCCCACACTGCCTATCAGGTAGCTAGTTATGTTGTTGTGGTCCCCACACTGCCTATCAGGTAGATAGTTATGTTGTTGTGGTCTCCACACTGCCTATCAGGTAGATAGTTATGTTGATGTGGTCTCCACACTGCCTATCAGGTAGATAGTTATGTTGATGTGGTCTCCACACTGCCTATCAGGTAGATAGTTATGTTGATGTGGTCTCCACACTGCCTATCAGGTAGCTACAGTAGTTATGTATATGTGGTCTCCACACTGCCTATCAGGTAGATAGTTATGTTGATGTGGTCTCCACCCTGCCTATAAGGTAGATAGTTATGTTGATGTGGTCTCCACACTGCCTATCAGGTAGCTAGTTATGTTGTTGTAGTCCCCACACTGCCTATCAGGTAGCTACAGTAGTTATGTTGATGTGGTCTCCACACTGCCTATCAGGTAGATAGTTATGTTGATGTGGTCTCCACACTGCCTATCAGGTAGATAGTTATGTTGTTGTGGTCTCCACACTGCCTATCAGGTAGCTAGTTATGTTGTTCTGGTCTCCACACTGCCTATCAGGTAGATAGTTATGTTGATGTGGTCTCCACATGGCCTATCAGGTAGATAGTTATGTTGATGTGGTCCCCACACTCCCTATCAGGTAGATAGTTATGTTGATGTGGTCTCCACACTGCCTATCAGGTAGCTACAGTAGTTATGTTGATGTGGTCTCCACACTGCCTATCAGGTAGATAGTTATGTTGATGTGGTCTCCACACTGCCTATCAGGTAGATAGTTATGTTGATGTGGTCTCCACACTGCCTATCAGGTAGCTATTGTGGTCCAATTTCTTATTCCCCCGTCTCTTCACATTCAGGCAAAAGTTGCTGATAAGGAATTCAAGGAATGTTGCTGATAAAAAATATCACGAATAGACAAATGTAAAGATGACGTGATTCCTTCGTCCACCATGTTTGTTCTACATCTGAGCCTACCTCCAGTCTCATCCTGTGTGTATCAGGCAGTCTGTCCTGCTGAACCTACCTCCAGTCTTGCCCTGTGTGTATCAGGCAGTCTGTCCTGCTGAACCTACCTCCAGTCTTGCCCTGTGTGTATCAGGCAGTCTGTCCTGCTGAACCTACCTCCAGTCTTGCCCTGTGTGTATCAGACAGTCAGTCCTCCTGTGTGTATCAGACAGTCAGTCCTCCTGTGTGTATCAGGCAGTCTGTCCTCTGTCCTCCTGTGTGTATCAGGCAGTCTGTCCTCTGTCCTCCTGTGTGTATCAGACAGTCTGTCCTCCTGTGTGTATCAGACAGTCTGTCCTCTGTCCTCCTGTGTGTATCAGGCAGTCTGTCCTCCTGTGTGTATCAGGCAGTCTGTCCTCTGTCCTCCTGTGTGTATCAGGCAGTCAGTCCTCCTGTGTTCTCTGCTACAGAACTCCAGTGATTGCAGGAGGGATCTTTGTGATGGACAAGAGCTGGTTCAACCACCTGGGGCAGTACGACACTCACATGGACATCTGGGGAGGGGAGAACTTTGGTGAGATCACTGGGGGGGGAGAGAACACACACCATCTGGCTGACATATGGCTTGGATAGGATCTCAACATTAACCTGACTGACATATGGCTTGGATAGGATCTCAACATTAACCTGACTGACAGATGGCTTAGATAGGATCTCAACATTAACCTGACTGACATATGGCTTAGATAGGATCTCAACATTAACCTGACTGACATATGGCTTAGATAGGATCTCAACATTAACCTGACTGACAGATGGCTTAGATAGGATCTCAACATTAACCTGACTGACATATGGTTAATTAAAACACTATCGCCACCTACTGAATATAACTGACTGATGATTGGTGTGACTGGACCAGCTGGTGATTGATGATGTGATTGGACCAGCTGGTGATTGATGATGTGATTGGACCAGCTGGTGATTGATGATGTGACTGGACCAGCTGGTGATTGATGTGACTGGACCAGCTGGTGATTGATGATGTGACTGGACCAGCTGGTGATTGATGATGTGACTGGACCAGCTGGTGATTGATGATGTTACTGGACCAGCTGGTGATTGATGATGTTACTGGACCAGCTGGTGATTGATGATGTTACTGGACCAGCTGGTGATTGATTGACCTTATGTGTCTGCTGCAGTGTGCTCTGTAGCAGGTTAACTGGGATAATGAAGACCAGACTGTTTTGTGTGGATGTGTGTAGGTTTTAATCTCCCCTATATAAACATGTCTATATTAACATATGACCTTAACTCATACATCTCTCTCTCAGAGCTGTCCTTCAGGGTGTGGATGTGTGGTGGGAGCCTGGAGATTCTGCCCTGCAGCAGGGTGGGACACGTCTTCAGGAAGCGACATCCCTACGACTTCCCAGAAGGCAACGCTCTCACATACATCAAGTAAGTGAGCTAGGTCGCTCTGATATCCATTCTACAGATGCACACACACAGACACACAACTATAGACACACACTCTAGTCCTGCCTGTAAAAAAAATACAAATAATATTCTCGGGAATCCTAGCCATTCCGAAAACGTATTCTCGGGGACTCCATTCCGAAAACGTCTTCTCGGGGACTCCATTCCGAAAACGTCTTCTCGGGGACTCCATTCCGAAAACGTCTTCTCGGGGACTCCATTCCAACGGTCTTCTCTGGGACTCCATTCCAAACGGCTTCTCAGGGACACCCAGCCATTTCAAACCTGTTCTCGGGGACTCCCAGCCATTCCGAAAACGTCTTCTCGGGGACTCCATTCCAACTGTCTTCTCTGGGACTCCATTCCAACGGTCTTCTCGGGGACTCCATTCCAAACGTCTTCTTGGGGACTCCATTCCAAACGTCTTCTCGAGGACTCCATTCCAACTGTCTTCTCGGGGACTCCATTCCAACTGTCTTCTCGGGGACTCCATTCCGAAAACGTCTTCTCGGGGACTCCATTCCAACTGTCTTCTCGGGGACTCCCAGCCGTTTCAAACCTCTTCTTGGGGACCCTCCTCTCGGGGACATGTATTTGAACTATTCCAGAACTAGCATACCTGATTCAACTAGTCTACTAATCCTCAAACCCTTGGTGGATCAGGTGAGATAGTTCAGAGCTACGACACAACTGAAATGTATGGGGTCATGACAGAGAGGAAGGAACAGCGGAAACTGTGTTATTATCCTACCCAACCAGGTGTGTGTGTGTGTGTGTGTGTGTGTGTGTGTGTGTGTGTGTGTGTGTGTGTGTGTGTGTGTGTGTGTGTGGTCAGGAACACGCGTCGGGCAGCGGAGGTGTGGATGGATGAGTATAAACAGTACTACTACTCAGCAAGGCCCTCAGCGCAGGGCAAGGCCTTCGGCAGGTTAGTAGTCCTCTCTGGTACCTTTTAAACCAACACTATTCATATCTTTGCTGTTGGATGAAAACATTTCCAAAACAGAACCTTTCTCAGGAAATGGAAAATACTGGCCCATGAGTTTTTCTCTCCCTCTTCCCTCTCCCCTTCCCCCCCCCGCTCCCCCTTCCGCCCTCTCCCCTTCGCCTCTCCCCTTCGCCTCTCCCCTTCGCCCTTCGCCTCTCCCCTTCCCC
>NC_034187.2:3803012-3809100 GCF_002021735.2 Oncorhynchus kisutch
CCTCTCCCTTTCCCCTTTCTCCTCTCCCCCCTTCCCCCTCTCCCCTCTCCTTCCCCCTCTCCCTCTCCCCTTCCCCTTCCCCCTCTCCCCCATCCCCTTTCCCTTTCCCCTCTCCCCTCTCCCTTCCCCCTCTCCCTCTCCATGCTTATTCCTTCCTGTAGCATTGCAGACCGGCTGACTCTACGCCACAAGCTGAACTGCAAGTCTTTCCATTGGTATATGGAGAACGTTTACCCTGAGCTAAGGTGAGAGGAGAGAGTCTCTACCAGACAGGTGAGAGGGGAGAGTCTCTACCAGACAGGTGAGAGGAGAGAGTCTCTACCAGACAGGTGAGAGGAGAGAGTCTCTACCAGACAGGTGAGAGGAGAGAGTCTCTACCAGACAGGTGAGAGGAGAGAGTCTCTACCAGACAGGTGAGAGGAGAGAGTCTCTACCAGACAGGTGAGAGGTGAGAGTCTCTACCAGACAGGTGAGAGGAGAGGGTCTCTACCAGACAGGTGAGAGGAGAGAGTCTCTACCAGACAGGTGAGAGGTGAGAGGGGAGAGTCTCTACCAGACAGGGGAGAGGGGAGAGTCTCTACCAGACAGGTGAGAGGGGAGAGTCTCTACCAGACAGGTAGGAGGAGAGAGGGGAGAGTCTCTACCAGACAGGTTAGAGAGTCTCTACTGGTTAACCAGACAGGTTAGAGAGAGTCTACTGGCTAACCAGACAGGTGAGAGGCAAGAGTCTCTACTGGCTAACCAGACAGGTTAGAGAGAGTCTACTGGCTAACCAGACAGGTGAGAGGGGAGAGTCTCTACTGGCTAACCAGACAGGTTAGAGAGAGTCTACTGACTAACCAGACAAGTGAGAGGAGAGAGTCTCTACTGGCTAACCAGACAGGTTAGAGAGAGTCTACTGGCTAACCAGACAGGTGAGAGGGGAGAGTCTCTACCAGACAGGTGAGAGGGGAGAGTCTCTACCAGACAGGTGAGAGGGGAGGGTCTCTACCAGACAGGTTAGAGGGGAGAGGGGAGAGTCTCTACTGGCTAACCAGACAGGTGAGAGAGTCTCTACTGGCTAACCAGACAGGTGAGAGGAGAGAGTCTCTACCAGACAGGTGAGAGGGAGAGTCTCTACCAGACAGGTGAGAGGGGAGAGTCTCTACCAGACAGGTTAGAGGGGAGAGGGGAGAGTCTCTACTGGCTAACCAGACAGGTGAGAGAGTCTCTACTGGCTAATCAGACAGGTGAGAGGGGAGAGTCTCTACCAGACAGGTGAGAGGGGAGAGTCTCTACTGGCTAACCAGACAGGTTAGAGAGAGTCTACTGGCTAACCAGACAGGTGAGAGGGGAGGGTCTCTACCAGACAGGTGAGAGGGGAGAGTCTCTACTGGCTAACCAGACAGGTGAGAGGGGAGAGTCTAAACTGGCTAACCAGACAGGTTAGAGTCTACTGGCTAACCAGACAGGTGAGAGGGGAGAGTCTCTACCAGACAGGTGAGAGGGGAGAGTCTCTACCAGACAGGTGAGAGGAGAGAGTCTCTACCAGACAGGTGAGAGAGAGGTGAGAGGAGAGAATCTCTACTGGCTAACCAGACAGGTTAGAGAGTCTCTACTGGCTAACCAGACAGGTGAGAGAGAGGTGAGAGGAGAGAATCTCTACTGGCTAACCAGACAGGTGAGAGGAGAGAGTCTCTACTGGCTAACCAGACAGGTTAGAGAGAGTCTCTACTAGCTAACCAGACAGGTGAGAGGGGAGAGTCTCTACTGGCTAACCAGACAGGTTAGAGAGAGTCTCTACTGGCTAACCAGACAGGTGAGAGGAGAGAGTCTCTACTGGCTAACCAGACAGGTTAGAGAGAGTCTCTACTGGCTAACCAGACAGGTGAGAGGGGAGAGTCTCTACTGGCTAACCAGACAGGTGAGAGGGGAGAGTCTCTACTGGTTAACCAGACAGGTTAGAGAGAGTCTCTACTAGCTAACCAGACAGGTGAGAGGGGAGAGTCTCTACTGGCTAACCAGACAGGTTAGAGAGAGTCTCTACTGGCTAACCAGACAGGTGAGAGAGAGTCTCTACTGGCTAACCAGACAGGTGAGAGAGAGTCTCTACTGGCTAACCAGACAGGTTAGAGAGAGTCTCTACTGGCTAACCAGACAGGTTAGAGAGAGTCTCTACTGGCTAACCAGACAGGTGAGAGGGGAGAGTCTCTACTGGCTAACCAGACAGGTGAGAGGGGAGAGTCTCTACTGGCTAACCAGACAGGTTAGAGGAGAGAGTCTCTGGGTGAGAGGGAGTTTCCATATAACTGTCATTTCCTTTTGTGAAGGGAAGTGAATAAGTGCACACTTCGGGAGAAAGGAGAGATTTGGGACACATACTATCTACTACGTGCTAACCAGCCAGTTGTTCTGTATAACAGTATAGCCACCTCACCAGTAGATCAGTCAGGGTAGACGATTATCAATGTGTTAAATATGAACTGGGTTCACCTGCATTCTACTGTTCCACTTTATGTCTCCAGGCTAACCTCTGAACCTCTGTTACAGTACTGTCAACCTCTGAACCTCTCTGTTACAGTACTGTCAACCTCTGTACCTCTCTGTTACAGTACTGTCAACCTCTGAACCTCTGTTACAGTACTGTCAACCTCTGAACCTCTCTGTTACAGTACTGTCAACCTCTGTACCTCTCTGTTACAGTACTGTCAACCTCTGAACCTCTGTTACAGTACTGTCAACCTCTGAACCTCTGTTACAGTACTGTCAACCTCTGAACCTCTCTGTTACAGTACTGTCAACCTCTGTACCTCTGTTACAGTACTGTCAACCTCTGAACCTCTCTGTTACAGTACTGTCAACCTCTGAACCTCTGTTACAGTACTGTCAACCTCTGAACCTCTCTGGTACAGTACTGTCAACCTCTGAACCTCTCTGTTATAGTACTGTCAACCTCTGTACCTCTCTGTTACAGTACTGTCAACCTCTGAACCTCTCTGTTACAGTACTGTCAACCTCTGTACCTCTCTGTTACAGTACTGTCAACCTCTGTACCCTCTCTGTTACAGTACTGTCAACATCTGAACCTCTCTGTTACAGTACTGTCAACCTCTGTACCTCTCTGTTACAGTACTGTCAACCTCTGTACCTCTCTGTTACAGTACTGTCAACCTCTCTGTTACAGTACTGTCAACCTCTGTACCTCTCTGTTACAGTACTGTCAACCTCTGAACCTCTCTGTTACAGTACTGTCAACCTCTGAACCTCTGTTACAGTACTGTCAACCTCTGTACCTCTCTGTTACAGTTCTGTCAACCTCTGTACCTCTCTGTTACAGTACTGTCAACCTCTCTGTTACAGTACTGTCAACCTCTGAACCTCTCTGTTACAGTACTGTCAACCTCTGAACCTCTGTTCCAGTACTGTCAACCTCTCTGTTACAGTACTGTCAACCTCTGAACCTCTCTGTTACAGTACTGTCAACCTCTCTGTTCCAGTACTGTCAACCTCTCTGTTCCAGTACTGTCAACCTCTGAACCTCTCTGTTACAGTACTGTCAACCTCTGTACCTCTCTGTTCCAGTACTGTCAACCTCTGAACCTCTGTTCCAGTACTGTCAACCTCTGAACCTCTGTTACAGTACTGTCAACCTCTCTGTTACAGTACTGTCAACCTCTGTACCTCTCTGTTCCAGTACTGTCAACCTCTGAACCTCTGTTCCAGTACTGTCAACCTCTGAACCTCTGTTACAGTACTGTCAACCTCTCTGTTACAGTACTGTCAACCTCTGAACCTCTGTTACAGTACTGTCAACCTCTCTGTTACAGTACTGTCAACCTCTGAACCTCTGTTACAGTACTGTCAACCTCTCTGTTACAGTACTGTCAACCTCTGAACCTCTGTTACAGTACTGTCAACCTCTGAACCACTGTTACAGTACTGTCAACCCTCTGAACCTCTGTTACAGTACTGTCAACCTCTGAACCTCTGTTACAGTACTGTCAACCTCTCTGTTACAGGACTGTCAAACTCTCTGTTATAGTACTGTCAACCTCTGAACCTCTCTGTTACAGTACTGTCAACCTCTGTACCTCTCTGTTACAGTACTGTCAACCTCTCTGTTCCAGTACTGTCAACCTCTGAACCCCATTCCCCTCTCTCTCCATTACTTCCTGTTCCTCTCTCTCTCTCCATTACTTCCTGTTCCCCTCTCTCCATTACCTCATGTTCCCCTCTCTCTCCATGACCTCTTGTTCCCCTCTCTCCATTACCTCATGTTCCCCTCTCTCTCCATTACTTCCTGTTCCTCTCTCTCTCCATTGCCTCCTGTTCCTCTCTCTCTCCATTACCTCCTGTTCCTCTCTCTCTCCATTACCTCCTGTTCCTCTCTCCATTACCTCATTTTCCTCTCTCTCCATTACCTCCTGTTCCCCTCTCTCTCCATTACCTCATGTTCCTCTATCCCATTACCTCCTGTGCCTCTCACTCTCCATTACCTCATGTTCCTCTCTCTCTCCATTACCTCCTGTTCCTCTCTCTCTCCATTACCTCCTGTTCCTCTCTCTCTCCATTACCTCATGTTCCTCTCTCTCCATTACCTCCTGTTCCCCTCTCTCTCCATTACCTCATGTTCCTCTCTCTCCATTACCTCAATGTTCCCCTCTCGCTCCATTACCTCCTGTTCCTCTCTCTCTCCATTACCTCCTGTTCCTCTCTCTCTCCATTACCTCCTGTTCCTCTCTCTCTCCATTACCTCATGTTCCTCTCTCTCTCCATTACCTCATGTTCCTCTCTCTCTCCATTACCTCCTGTTACTCTCTCTCTCCATTACCTCATGTTCCTCTCTCTCTCCATTACCTCCTGTTACTCTCTCTCTCCATTACCTCATGTTCCTCTCTCTCTCCATTACTTCCTGTTCCTCTCTCTCTCCATTACCTCATGTTCCTCTCTCTCTCCATTACCTACCTCATGTTCCTACTCTCCCTCCATTACCTCCTGTTACTCTCTCTCTCCATTACCTCATGTTCCTATCTCTCTCCATTACTCCTGTTCCCCTCTCTCCATTACCGTCCTGTTCCCCTCTCTCCATTACCTCATGTTCCCCTCCTCTCTGCATTACCTCCTTTTCCTCTCTCTCCATTACCTCCTTTTCCTCTCTCTCCATTACCTCATGTTCCCCCTCTCTCTCCATTACCTCCTGTTCCCCTCTCTCTCCATTACCTCCTGTTCTCTCTCTCTCCATTACCTCCTGTTCCTCTCTCTCTCCATTACCTCATGTTCCTCTCCTCTCTCCATTACCTCCTGTTCCCCTCTCTCTCCATGAACCTCCTGTTCCCCTCTCTCCATGACCCTCCTGTTCCCCTCTCTCCATTACCTCCTGTTCCCCTCCCCTCTCTCTCCATTACTTCATGTTCCTCTCTCTCTCTCCATGACCTCCTGCTCCCCTCTCTCTCCATGACCTCCTGTTCCCTCTCTCTCATTACCTCCTGTTCCTCTCTCCTCCATTACCTCCTGTTCTCTCTCTCTCCATTACCTCCTGTTCCTCTCTCTCTCCATTACCTCATGTCCTCCTCTCTCTCTCCATGACCTCCTGTTCCCCTCTCTCCCATTACCTCCTGTTCCCCTCTCTCCATACCTCATGTTTCCCCTCTCTCTCCATGACCTCCTGTTCCCCTCTCTCCATTAACCTCCTGTTCCCTCTCTCCATTACCTCAATGTTCCCCTCTCTCCATTACCTCCTTTTTCCTCTCTCTCCATTACCTCCTTTCCTCCCCCTCTCCCATTACACTCATGTTCCCCTCTCTTTCCCATTACCTCCTGTTCCTCTTCTCTCTCCATTACCTCCTGTTCCTGCTCTCCCTCCATTACCTCATGTTCCTCCTCTCTCCTCCATCTAACCTTCCTGTTCCCCTCTCTCTCCATGACCTCCTGTTCCCCTCTCTCCATTACCTTCCTGTTTCCCCTCTCTCCATTACCCCCCTGTTCCCCTCACCTCTACTCTCCACTTACTTCATGTTCCTCTCTCATCTCTCCATGACCTCCTGCTGTCCCCTCTCTCTCCATACTCTTCCCTCTCCACCTCCTGTTCCCCTCTCTCCATTACCTCCCT
>NC_034187.2:3809200-3844200 GCF_002021735.2 Oncorhynchus kisutch
CTCTCACCCCTCCCTCCCTCTCTCACCCCTCGCCTCACCTCCTCTCACCCCTCCTCTCACCCTCCTCTCCCTCCTCTCACCCCTCCCTCCCTCCTCGCACCCTCTCTCTCTCCCCTCCTCCTCACCCCTCCTCTCAACCCCTCCCCCTCCTCTCACCCTCCCTCCCTCCTTCTCACCCCTTCGCTCCTCCTCTCACCCCTCCTCTCACCCGTCCCTCCCTCCTCACACCCCTCCCTCCCTCCTCACACCCCTCCCTCCCTCCTCTCACCCCTCTCACCCTCCCTCCCTCCATCCTCTCACCCATCCCTCCCTCCCCCTCTCCCCCCTCACTCCCTCCCCTCTCACCCTCTCACCCCTCCCTCCCTCCTTCCACTCACCCCTCCCTCCCTCCTTCCACTCACCCCTCCCTCCCTCCACTCACCCCTCCCTCCCTCCCTCCACTCACCCCTCCCTCCCTCCCTCCACTCACCCCTCCCTCCCTCCTCTCACCCCTCCCTCCCTCCTCTCACCCCTCCCTCCCTCCTCTCACCCCTCCCTCCCTCCTCTCACCCCTCCCTCCTGTAGAAGTGGATGCCAAAATGGCCGACCCTGCAGCACGTGGTTAGTGGTCTGTGTCTTGACAGTCAGCTGTCTGTTGGCCCTCCTGCCATTACTCAGTGTCGGCCCCAGCTTGCCAGTCAGGTCTGGGAGCCACAACTCATCACCTGATTACCTGAGACCTGGTGGCCGGAGAGAAGAGTAGGAGGAACTCTGGTGGCTGGGGAGAGGAGGAGGGAGAGGAGGAACTCTGGTGGCTGGGGAGAAGAGGAGGAGGAGGAACTCTGGTGGCTGGGGAGAGGAGGAGGGAGAGGAGGAACTCTGGTGGCTGGGGAGAGGAGGAGGGAGAGGAGGAACTCTGGTGGCTGGGGAGAGGAGGAGGAGGAGAAGGAACTCTGGTGGCTGGGGAGAGGAGGAGGAAGAGGAGGAACTCTGGTGGCTAGGGGGAGAAGAGGAGGAGGAGGAACTCTGGTGGCTGGGGAGAAGAGGAGGGAGAGGATGAACTCTGGTGGCTGGGGAGAGGAGGAGGGAGAGGAGGGACTCTGGTGGCTGGGGAGAAGAGGAGGAGGAGGATGATCTCTGGTGGCTGGGGAGAGGAGGAGCTCTGGTGGCTGGGGAGAGGAGGGAGAGGAGGAACTCTGGTGGCTGGGGAGAGGAGGAAGAGGAGGAGGAGGAACTCTGGTGGTTGGGGAGAAGAAGGAATAGAAAGAGTTTGGGGAATGGAGGAAAGGAGAGAAAGAGGCAGAGGAGATACTGGGACACGGCATGCAGAGGGACACAAAGAATCACATCTGTCTCCACACTGTCCTCCTTCCATCTGTGGGAGACCGAGGAGAGAGGGGGGACAGGAATGTGGTAAACAACTCTACTTTGTTGATGTTTACCGGATGTTTCTGTCACGAGTGTCAGACTGACAAGAACCACACCAAGGAGTCTGAGAGGAAAGACCTGGTGGCCTTCACCAACCGACCTGAGACAGCCTGTTAGAGGTCTGTGCTGTATCAGAAGTCTGGGCCCATATTCATAAGGACTCTCAGTAGGAGTGGTCATCTGGGATCAGGTCCTAAAGAGTCCCAGTAGGAGTGGTGATCTAGGATCAGGTCCTAAAGAGTCTCAGTAGGAGTGTTGATCTAGGATCAGGTCATAAATAGCCTGAGAGTGTTGATCTAGGATCAGGTCATAAAGAGTCTCAGTCGGAGTGTTGATCTAGGATCAGGTCATAAAGAGTCTCAGTAGGAGTGGTGATCTAGGATCAGGTCATATAGAGTCTGAGAGTGTTGATCTAGGATCAGGTCCTAAAGAGTCCCAGTAGGAGTGTTGATCTAGGATCAGGTCATAAAGAGATTCAGTAGGAGTATTGATCTAGGATCAGGTCATAAAGAGTGAGAGTAGGAGTGGTGATCCTAGATCATAATGAATATCATTACATGGACCTGGGGGACCTGATCCTAGATCATAATGACCTGGGAGACCTGATCCTAGATCATAATGACCTGGGAGACCTGATCCTAGATCATAATGACCTGGGGGACCTGATCCTAGATCATAATGACCTGGGAGACCTGATCCTAGATCATAATGACCTGGGGGACCTGATCCTAGATCAGCTCTCCTACTGTGAATACCAGAACCAGGTCTTACCTGTCAGAGGTCAGAGGTCTTCATCCTCTCGGATGTTGTGGTTTCTTCCTACTGTAGCTTTTCCCAACTTCAACTGTTTCTTGCACATTTAACATTTTAGTGTCTGTCAATAAATGCTGGACAACAAATTGCAAAATGTGTATATTTCACTGAATAGCTGTTTAAAAAAAAAAAAGTGTCATGCAAAGCATTTTCAGGAAAGTTATTTGTTGTTTTGCATGGTCAAGCCCAAATTATGTTTCGTTTTTGTCTTTGGGATGTCATGTAAATATTCTAAAACTAAAGATCTGCTTGGATTTTGCGTAAAGTTAAAGTACCCTATATGTTGTTTGATAAATAAATAATGTTGGTATAATGATCTGTTTCCAGTTCTTTAATGCAGAATCATAGCCTGGGTACCAGTCAGCTTGTGCCACTTCTTGTCATAAAAAGGAGTGGCATGATGGCACAAACAGACTGGTACCCAGGCTAGTGTAATCATACTTAACAGGTAAGTTGACTGAGAACACATTCTCATTTGCAGCGATGACCCTGGGGAATAGTTACAGGAAGGGAGGATGAATGAGCCAAATGTAAACTGAGGATTATTAGGTTACCGTGATGGTTTGAAGGAAAGCTTGAGAATTTAGCCAGGACACCAGGGTTAACACCCCTACTCTAACAATAAGTGCCATGGGATCTTTAATAACCTCAGAGAGTCAGGACACATGTTTAACGTCCCGTCCAAAAGACTGCACAAGGCAATGTCCCCAATCACTACCCTGGGGTATTGGGATATTTTTTAGACCAGAGGAAAGAGTGCCTCCTACTGGCCCTCCAACACCACTTCCAGCAGCATCTGGTCTCCCATCCAGGAACTGACCAGGACCAACCCTGCTTAGCTTCAGAAGCAAGCCAGCAGTGGTATGCAGGGTGTTATTCTTCTTGTTGTTGACAGAGATATAGTCAAAGGGGGAGAGAATGAATTCTAAGGTACAGTTTCTCAGAACGTAAGAACCTGTAGGCTGCAGTACAACCTAACACCACTAGAGGGCAGATTAACCTCATAAATAGAGAATGTGCTGTTTTCATAACCAAGTGGGAATTTATCACATACGACTTGGAAAAATCTACTTGAATGGCCCTCCAACTGGTAATTACTAGTGGGAAGCTCCTCTATCAGGTAGACTAGTGGTTAGAGTGTAGAGGTGGCAGGTAGACTAGTGGTTAGAGTGTAGAGGCGGCAGGTAGACTAGTGGTTAGAGTGTAGAGGTGGCAGGTAGCCTAGTGGTTAGAGTGTAGAGGTGGCAGGTAGCCTAGTGGTTAGAGTGTAGGGGCGGCAGGGATACTAGTGGTTAGAGTGTAGGGGCGGCAGGTAGCCTAGTGGTTAGAGTGGAGGGGAGGCAGGTAGTCTAGTGGTTAGAGTGTAGGGGCGGCAGGGATACTATTGGCCTTTCTAGGGAGTTTTTCCTAGCCACCGTGCTTCTACACCTGCATTGCTTGCTGTTTGGGGTTTTAGGCTGGGTTTCTGTACAGCACTTTGAGATATCAGCTGATGTACGAAGGGCTATATAAATAAATTTGATTTGATTTGATTTGATTACTAGTGATTAGAGTGTAGGGGCGGCAGGGATACTAGTGGTTAGAGTGTAGGGGCGGCAGGTAGACTAGTGGTTAGAGTGTAGAGGAGGCAGGTAGCCTAGTGGTTAGAGTGTAGGGGCGGCAGGTAGCCTAGTGGTTAGAGTGTAGGGGGGGCAGGTAGCCTAGTGGTTAGAGTGTAGGGGGGGCAGGTAGACTAGTGGTTAGAGTGTAGGGGAGGCAGGTAGCCTAGTGGTTAGAGTGTAGGGGAGGCAGGGATACTAGTGGTTAGAGTGTAGGGGAGGCAGGTAGCCTAGTGGTTAGAGTGTAGAGGAGGTAGGTAGCCTAGTGGTTAGAGTGTAGAGGAGGCAGGTAGGCTAGTGGTTAGAGTGTAGAGGAGGTAGGTAGCCTAGTGGTTAGAGTGTAGGGGCGGCAGGTAGCCTAGTGGTTAGAGTGTAGGGGCGGCAGGTAGCCTAGTGGTTAGAGTGTAGGGGGGGCAGGTAGCCTAGTGGTTAGAGTGTAGGGGCGGCAGGTAGCCTAGTGGTTAGAGTGTAGGGGGGGCAGGTAGACTAGTGGTTAGAGTGTAGGGGAGGCAGGTAGCCTAGTGGTTAGAGTGTAGGGGAGGCAGGGATACTAGTGGTTAGAGTGTAGGGGAGGCAGGTAGCCTAGTGGTTAGAGTGTAGAGGAGGTAGGTAGCCTAGTGGTTAGAGTGTAGAGGAGGCAGGTAGCCTAGTGGTTAGAGTGTAGAGGAGGTAGGTAGCCTAGTGGTTAGAGTGTAGGGGCGGCAGGTAGCCTAGTGGTTAGAGTGTTGGGGCGGCAGGTAGTCTAGTGGTTAGAGTGTAGGGGCGGCAGGTAGCCTAGTGGTTAGAGTGTAGGGGCGGCAGGTAGCCTAGTGGTTAGAGTGTAGGGGCGGCAGGTAGCCTAGTGGTTAGAGTGTAGGGGAGGCAGGTAGCCTAGTGGTTAGAGTGTAGGGGCGGCAGTGTGGAGACCACATCAACATAACTATCTACCTGATAGGCAGTGTGGAGACCACATCAACATAACTACTGTAGCTACCTGATAGGCAGTGTGGGGACTACAACAACATAACTAGCTACCTGATAGGCAGTGTGGAGACCACATCAACATAACTATCTACCTGATAGGCAGTGTGGAGACCACATCAACATAACTATCTACCTGATAGGCAGTGTGGAGACCACAACAACAAAAGACGCTGCGTTTGTAACCAAGCGGGAGGTGGGAATTTGTAAATACCAGTTAGATGCATTCAAGTGCTTTGAACTCGTTGAGAAACGCTGATTAGCTATTGGCCAACATTTTCTTAGTAGGTGACAGAGGTCAGCATGTGGGAGGAGCTCCAGATGAAAGAGGAGTTTCCCCACTTTGATTTTATATAACAAGTCAGTTCAGAACAAGTTCTTATTATGGCCTAGGAACAGTGGGTTAACTGGTCTAGGAACAGTGGGTTAACTGGCCTAGGAACAGTGGGTTAACTGGTCTAGGAACAGTGGGTTAACTGGTCTAGGAACAGTGGGTTAACTGGTCTAGGAACAGTGGGTTAACTGGTCTAGGAACAGTGGGTTAACTGGTCTAGGAACAGTGGGTTAACTGGTCTAGGAACAGTGGGTTAACTGGTCTAGGAACAGTGGGTTAACTGGTCTAGGAACAGTGGGTTAACTGGTCTAGGAACAGTGGGTTAACTGGTCTAGGAACAGTGGGTTAACTGGTCTAGGAACAGTGGGTTAACTGGTCTAGGAACAGTGGAACAGTGGGTTAACTGGCCTAGGAACAGTGGGTTAACTGGTCTAGGAACAGTGGGTTAACTGGCCCTAGGAACAGTGGGTTAACTGGTCTAGGAACAGTGGGTTAACTGGTCTAGGAACAGTGGGTTAATGGTCTAGGAACAGTGGGTTAACTGGTCTAGGAACAGTGGGTTAACTGGTCTAGGAACAGTGGGTTAACTGGTCTAGGAACAGTGGGTTAACTGGTCTAGGAACAGTGGGTTAACTGGTCTAGGAACAGTGGGTTAACTGGTCTAGGAACAGTGGGTTAACTGGTCTAGGAACAGTGGGTTAACTGGTCTAGGAACAGTGGGTTAACTGGTCTAGGAACAGTGGGTTAACTGGCCTAGGAACAGTGGGTTAACTGGCCTAGGAACAGTGGGTTAACTGGTCTAGGAACAGTGGGTTAACTGGTCTAGGAACAGTGGGTTAACTGGTCTAGGAACAGTGGGTTAACTGGTCTAGGAACAGTGGGTTAACTGGTCTAGGAACAGTGGGTTAACTGGTCTAGGAACAGTGGGTTAACTGGTCTAGGAACAGTGGGTTAACTGGTCTAGGAACAGTGGGTTAACTGGTCTAGGAACAGTGGGTTAACTGGTCTAGGAACAGTGGGTTAACTGGTCTAGGAACAGTGGGTTAACTGTAGGGTTACTGGTCTAGGAACAGTGGGTTAACTGGTCTAGGAACAGTGGGTTAACTGGTCTAGGAACAGTGGAACAGTGGGTTAACTGGCCTAGGAACAGTGGGTTAACTGGCCTAGGAACAGTGGGTTAACTGGTCTAGGAACAGTGGGTTAACTGGTCTAGGAACAGTGGGTTAACTGGTCTAGGATCAGTGGGTTAACTGGTCTAGGAACAGTGGGTTAACTGGTCTAGGAACAGTGGGTTAACTGGTCTAGGAACAGTGGGTTAACTGGTCTAGGAACAGTGGAACAGTGGGTTAACTGGCCTAGGAACAGTGGGTTAACTGGCCTAGGAACAGTGGGTTAACTGGTCTAGGAACAGTGGGTTAACTGGTCTAGGAACAGTGGGTTAACTGGTCTAGGAACAGTGGAACAGTGGGTTAACTGGTCTAGGATCAGTGGAACAGTGGGTTAACTGGTCTAGGAACAGTGGGTTAACTGGTCTAGGATCAGTGGAACAGTGGGTTAACTGGTCTAGGAACAGTGGAACAGTGGGTTAACTGGTCTAGGAACAGTGGGTTAACTGGTCTAGGAACAGTGGGTTAACTGGTCTAGGAACAGTGGGTTAACTGGCCTAGGAACAGTGGGTTAACTGGTCTAGGAACAGTGGGTTAACTGGCCTAGGAACAGTGGAACAATGGGTTAACTGGTCTAGGATCAGTGGAACAGTGGGTTAACTGGTCTAGGAACAGTGGAACAGTGGGTTAACTGGTCTAGGAACAGTGGGTTAACTGGTCTAGGAACAGTGGGTTAATTACACACAGACAGGAGACTCTCTCAGGGTTAGGGAGCATTACACACAGACAGGAGACTCTCTCAGGGTTAGGGAGCATTACACACAGACAGACAGGAGACTCTCTCTGGGTAAGAGAGCATTACATACAGACAGGAGACTCTCTCTGGGTTAGAGAGCAATACATACAGACAGGAGACTCTCTCTGGGTTAGGGAGCATCACACACAGACAGGAGACTCTCTCTGGGTTAGGGAGCATTACACACAGACAGGAGACTCTCTCAGGGTTAGGGAGCATTACACACAGACAGGAGACTCTCTCAGGGTTAGGGAGCATTACACACAGACAGGAGACTCTCAGGGTTAGGGAGCATTACACACAGACAGGAGACTCTCAGGGTTAGGGAGCATTACACACAGACAGGAGACTCTCTCAGGGTTAGGGAGCATTACACACAGACAGACAGGAGACTCTCTCAGGGTTAGAGAGCATTACACACAGACACTTGACAGTTTGCACCATTCACTCTCTGATAACTGTTGGTGAGAATCAGAAGTCTTCCTTCCCAGGCCAGACAGCGTGATATTTCTGGTTTGTGATCAGACGAGTAGGTGTGTTTGAGACAGGTAGGGAGACAGGGAGGGAGACAGGTAGGTAGACAGGAAGGGAGACAGGTAGGGAGACAGGTAGGGAGATAGGAAGGGAGACAGGTAGGGAGAAATGGAGGGAGACAGGTAGGGAGACAGGAAGGGAGAAATGGAGGGAGACAGGTAGGGAGACAGGTAGGGAGAAATGGAGGGAGACAGGTAGGGAGACAGGAAGGGAGACAGGTAGGGAGAAATGGAGGGAGACAGGTAGGGAGACAGGTAGGGAGACAGGCAGGGAGACAGGTAGGGAGACAGGTAGGGAGACAGGGAGATAGACAGGTAGGGAGAAATAGAGGGAGACAGGTAGGGAGACAGACAGCGAGACAGGTAGGGAGACAGGTAGGGAGACAGGCAGGGAGACAGGTAGTTAGACAGGAAGGGAGACAGGTAGGGAGAAATGGAGGGAGACAGGTAGGGAGACAGGTGGTTAGACGGGCAGGGAGACAGGGAGGAAGACAGGTAGGGAGACAGGGAGATAGACAGGTAGGGAGAAATAGAGGGAGACAGGTAGGGAGACAGACAGCGAGACAGGTAGGGAGACAGGTAGGGAGACAGGCAGGGAGACAGGTAGTTAGACAGGTAGGGAGAAATGGAGGGAGACAGGAAGGGAGACAGGTAGGGAGACAGGTAGGGAGACAGGCAGGGAGACAGGTAGTTAGACAGGCAGGGAGACAGGGAGGAAGACAGGCAGGGAGACAGGGAGATAGACAGGTAGGGAGACAGACAGGTAGGGAGACAGACAGGGAGGAAGACAGGTAGGGAGACAGGGAGATAGACAGGTAGGGAGACAGACAGGGAGACAGACAGGTAGGGAGACAGGGAGATAGACAGATAGGGAGACAGACAGGGAGGGAGACAGGTAGGGAGAAATGGGGGGAGACAGGTAGGGAGACAGACAGCGAGACAGGTAGGGAGACAGACAGGTAGAGAGACAGGTAGGGAGACAGACAGGGAGGGAGACAGGCAGGGAGACAGGGAGATAGACAGGTAGGGAGACAGACAGGGAGACAGACAGGGAGACAGACAGGGAGGGAGACAGGTAGGGAGACAGGGAGATAGACGGGTAGGGAGACAGGGAGATAGACATGTAGGGAGACAGACAGGGAGGGAGACAGGGAGATAGACAGGTAGGGAGACAGGGAGATAGACAGGTAGGGAGACAGACAGGGAGGGAGACAGGGAGATAGACAGGTAGGGAGACAGGGAGATAGACAGGTAGGGAGACAGACAGGAAGGGAGACAGGTAGGGAGACAGACAGGGAGGGAGACAGGTAGGGAGACAGACAGGGAGGGAAACAGGGAGACAGACAGGGAGATAGACAGGTAGGGAGACAGGTAGGGAGACAGACAGGGAGGGAGACAGGTAGTTAGACAGGTAGGGAGACAGGGAGACAGACAGGTAGGGAGACAGACAGGGAGATAGACAGGGAGGGAGATAGATAGGTAGGGAGAGTGTGAAGGAGAAAGCGCCAACAGGCTTGATCACATTGTCAAGAAGTATAGCCTAGTTATTCCTAGTAGTGTAACTGCTGTGTAGACCAGCATACCTCTGCCTGTCTACAGCCCAAACCTGTTTTAACCTCAGTACTCAGATATATGTGGAATGTAGCTGATAAACCACTGGCCTTAAAAGGGGCAATCTGTTGTTCGAACGATAATAAACACAGAAATGTGACCACTCTCAAATGAATGGACAGAGCTATGAATACAAGGACTCACCATCCACAAGGACTGACCATACACAAGGACTGTCCATCCATAAGGACTGTCCATCCACAAGGACTCACCATCCACGAGGACTGTCCAACCATAAGGACTGACCATACACAAGGACTGACCATCCACAAGGACTGACCATACACAAGGACTGACGATACACAAGGACTCACCATCCATAAGGACTGTCCATCCACAAGGACTGTCCATCCATAAGGGTTGTCCATCCACAAGGGCTGTCCATCCATAAGGACTGTCCATCCACAAGGGCTATCCATCCATAAGGACTGTCCATCCACAAGGGTTGTCCATCCATAAGGGTTGTCCATCCACAAGGGTTGTCCATCCATAAGGACTGACCATACATGTTATCAACATTCTAGTTTTAACTGTGTTTTTGAGAATATACAGTGTTTGTTTACATTTAATTTGTTTACAAACAAAGGACTAAGTGTTCTAACCGGGTGTGACAGTGGAACTAAGCTCATGAGGTAGTTTATTAGTTTTGATTCTTCAACAAACAATGACTATATACTGTATATCATCCACTTAGAAATATCACAAATGGATGTATCAATCCCAGATTGCCCCTTGAAAGGAGTCTCTTCTCATCAGAATGAATAGGGGCCTGGGGGGGGAGCCACAGAACAGAATGGATACATCAGGGAAGGAACCACAACAAAGGGTCCAGTTGTACTCTCCTTCTTCCTCTGAACCGAGTTTACTCAATTCAATCCACATCGCAGAAGTTCAGCTTTACGGCGGTGATTGAAATGATAAGGCCACGTTCCAGGTTATTTAGCGGAGAGACTCGGTAAACGCTGAATATGCAACTCTTCAGCTTTACAGATTGAATGGAGTCAACAGTATCATTGTAGCCAGACTCAACCCAGTGAGCAAAATAGGTTGAAAGGACATATTTTCAACCAGTTTTGCTCACTGGGAAGAGTTGTTGTTGGCCCTTTCTGCTAAGTAGAATGGTGAACTTGGTAAAAAAAACATGTAAATGCAGTGGTTTTCAGAATCAAACGCTGTTAAAAAATGTCAAACTATATTGAATAGGACTGTGTCTGAATGGGACAGTCAACGGAACCAGTTAGGGAATGAATGAACGGCTGAACGGACAGGAAGTAAACCCTGTCTAGGTTCCGTCTGACTTTGTTGACATTGTTCAGGATCTTAACCTGTTTATCCAGGTGTTCATTGACCACCATGATGAGATAGTGATGAGATAGGAATGGCACCCTATTTCCTACATAGTGCACTACTTTCAACCAGGAATGGCACCCTATTCCCTACGTAGTGCACTACTTTCAACCAGGAATGGCACCCTATTCCCTACGTAGTGCACTACTTTCAACCAGGAATGGCACCCTATTCCCTACGTAGTGCACTACTTTCAACCAGGAATGGCACCCTATTCCCTACGTAGTGCACTACTTTCAACCAGGAATGGCACCCTATTCCCTACGTAGTGCACTACTTTCAACCAGGAATGGCACCCTATTCCCTACGTAGTGCACTACTTTCAACCAGGAATGGCACCCTATTCCCTACGTAGTGCACTACTTTCAACCAGGAATGGCACCCTATTCCCTACGTAGTGCACTACTTTCAACCAGGAATGGCACCCTATTCCCTATGTAGTGCACTACTTTCAACCAGGAATGGCACCCTATTCCCTACGTAGTGCACTATTTTAACCTGATTCCTATGGGCCCTGGTCAAAAGAAGTGGGGGTCACAGGGCTCAGGCAAAAAGTAGTGACTCATTGCTGGCCTTCTGATTGGTGCAGAGTTACTGAGAGGAATATATGGCTTTATGGTTCTGTAATTCATCCCTGTGTCACCACTACAGAAGAAGTGTGCATTCTAATGAATCGTGAAGGATAACCTCACCTTATGACATATGTTTACACAGGTTTAAGGACCCACCTGACCATCATGAGTTGGTCTATGCAGGTTTAAGGACCCACCTGACCATCATGAGTTGGTCTATGCAGGTTAAGGACCCATCTGACCAACATGATAGGTCTATGCAGGTTAAGGACCCACCTGACCATCATGATAGGTCTATGCAGGTTTAAGGACCCACCTGACCATCATGAGTCGGTCTATGCAGGTTAAGGACCCATCTGACCAACATGATAGGTCTATGCAGGTTAAGGACCCACCTGACCATCATGATAGGTCTATGCAGGTTAAGGACCCTCCTGACCAACATGATAGGTCTATGCAGGTTAAGGACCCACCTGACCAACATGATAGGTCTATGCAGGTTAAGGACCCACCTGACCATCATGATAGGTCTATGCAGGTTAAGGACACACCAGACCATCATGAGTCGGTCTGTGCAGGTTAAGGACCCACCTGACCATCATGATAGGTCTATGCAGGTTAAGGACACACCAGACCATCATGAGTCGGTCTGTGCAGGTTAAGGACCCACCTGACCATCATGATAGGTCTATGCAGGTTAAGGACACACCAGACCATCATGAGTCGGGCTGTGCAGGTTAAGGACCCACCTGACCATCATGAGTCGGTCTTTTCAAATGAGCTCTATTCTATCAAAAAAAATCTTATTGGAATCACATTTTTATAGACGGTGTATTTTCCAAATTGCACACCATACACCACAAAAGTAACCGGTTGTAAAGTCCCGCCCCGTTCATCTGTCTATCACTTCGATTTTTTTCTCTCCAATCGAACACCTTCAATTTCACCTTTTATACTTGCAGACATTGACCAATGGATTAGGACAGGGAGGGACGTCCGTTGCTATGGGCGAGTGGACTGGCAGGTGAAACTGGACTGTGAACAGCAGGAGGAACAGGAGGAGCAGCAGCAGTAGCAGGAGCAGCAGGAGTAACAGCAGCAGCAGGAGTAACAGCAGGAGCAGGAGTAACAGCAGGAGCAGGAGTAACAGCAGGAGGAGGATAGAGTTCATTTCCAACACTTCTCTGGGAATTTAAATCGTCCCAAGTTCGAGAGATTTGAAATTGACGGACTTTTGGATCGGGGCCCTGATCACAGGTAAGGAGAGAGAGAGAGAGACAAATGAGGGGATTTTGAAATGATAGCTACTTATTAACGCTTTCGTCGGGTGCGCTTACTATGAAAAATATATGTTTTGACTGGGGTTCATTGCTCGTAACGCTAGCTAGCTATCCAGCAAATGCTAACTAGGTAACTAGCTAGCTGTGGTATTTAATGAACCGAATGAGCTACACGCTAACACAGACGGGTGAGTTATACTATTAACTAGCAGTCGGTCGAACTATATATTTAATGTCGCTTTTACCAGCTAATAAGGCCAATTTAACGTCCTGTGGAAAAGTGTTATAACGACTCTAGAAGCTAGCTAGCTAACGTCGGCTAACTAGCGGTAAGCGTTACCTGGCTAGCTAGTTAACGCTAGCCAGGTAAGCGTTAACTAGCTGTACGGCTCGGTTCTAACCGACGTTATCGCCTTTTCTAAGGACCTCGTTAGAAAAAAAAACGTAGCTAGTTATCTGGCTACTGTCCCGAGTAACTAGCTAGTTAAGTGATGTTTTCTACACAACGTTAGCTATCACTTGATGTTTTGAGGTAGTTAAAAAAAAAAGAAAGTGAAATGTATAACATAATATGGCCTCAAACCTTAACTACCGTAGAGATATTGTAACGTTAGTTCCCAAAGGAGTCTTGAATAACGTTCGTTAATAACTAGCTAACTCTGTTCTCAATTAGATCATTAACTCTACCTAAAGTAAGTTAGATAACCTGTCAGTTAACAGGGTTGAAGTGGTTTTTTTTTTTCTTCACGGTAATGGTTGGTGTTCTGCTTTTTAGTTGTTTTCAAATATGGACCTCTTATTAGACACTTTACTGACAATGTAGGTAGGAGTTTTTTCAAGTAGAGTCACCTGAATGGGTAGTTCAGCAGGTAGTCTGGGACCAGTCTGGGTCTGGGACCAGTCATTGGTGTTCTCAAAATGCCATAGATTAAGTGTTTGACAGCAACAAAAAAAAGTGGATTATAAGCATAATGGATGGTGCGAACCTGTATGGTACCTCAATATAAGACATTAAGTAAGACCTGCCACTGGTCAACCTGTATGGTACCTCAATATAAGACATTAAGTAAGACCTGCCACTGGTCAACCTGTATGGTACCTCAATATAAGACATTAAGTAAGACCTGCCACTGGTCAACCTGTATGGTACCTCAATATAAGACATTAAGTAAGACCTGCCACTGGTCAACCTGTATGGTACCTCAATATAAGACATTAAGTAAGACCTGCGACTAGTCAACCTGTATGGTACCTGCTCACAGATCACTGCACCTGTACGTAGCTCATCTGTAAATAGCCCATCCAACTACCTCATCCCCATACTGTTATTTATGTAATTTATTTTGCTCATTTGCACCCCCAGTATCTCTACTTGCACAAGCATCTTCTGCACATCTACCATTCCAGTGTTTAATTGCTATATTGTAATTATCTCGCCACTATGGCCTATTTATTGCCTTACCTCCCTTATCCTACCTCATTTGCACACATTGTATATAGTCAATAATACAATAGAAAAGGTCTGTTTGTTTATTCCATGTGTAACTCTGTTGTTTGTAGCACTGCTTTGCTTTATCTTGGCCAGGTCGCAGTTGTAAATGAGAACTTGTTCTCAACTTGCCTACCCGGTTAAATAAAATAAAAACTGATAGTAAGTTCTTAAGACCTGCGACTCGCCGCTGCCCCACAGAGATTTGATGAATATTGAGGAAAAAACAAATATATGAATCTCAAACGCTGCTTTTCATTGCTGACCTGCAGAGGTCACTAATGGACATTGTGTTAAAAGCTCAGAGTAATTAATCGTTTTTCAGCACAATGTGGTGAATTCCCCAGAGGCTTCAGAAAGCCTCGGTTTCCCATCACTAATAGTGTTGGAGTTGATTTTCCAACACCCGGCTAGCTGACATACACTTTCCTCGATGCCAAGTAGAGGTGGCCGGGTGTGCACAATATGGTCTTGCCTGTAACTCGAGTCCTCTGGGCAAGACCAGGGAAGAACTGCCCAGGGAAGAACCCATCCCCTCTTCTATTGGCTCCTAACCGATAGGAGAACTAACATGCTGACTACACCGCTCGCGTGCACTGCAGAATAAATTTAGACATGCATGTTATTCAATTATTGCACCCACATCTGCATTGTCAAGGACTAAAATAGAAGTCAGTTCTATTTCTGAAGCAGATCACGCTGTAAGTCCTGCCTCTCCCATCTTCTCATTGGTTTATAGAAGCAGATACCCACGTGCTGTCTCCTCATTGGTTATACCCATGTGTGTGACTGAAAGACGAACGGAGGTCAGTGGTGGTTATACAACTTTATGAAAATCACCATGTAAATCCAAAGAAGAAAAAGCCCTGGAAGGTGGAGAGATGACTAGAAATGATTTGGTTGACTGTTTTTATGTGTGGATTAATTGTCAGAGTAGAGGACCTTGTGCATTTCAGGTAAAATAACAACTCTACGTTTATATCCCAGGACAAATTAGCTAGAAACAGCAAGCTAGCTTAATAGGACAAATTAGCTAGAAACAGCAAGCTAGCTTAATAGGACAAATTAGCTAGAAACAGCAAGCTAGCTTAATAGGACAAATTAGCTAGAAACTGCAAGCTATCTTTTTAATAGGACAAATTAGCTAGCAACTGCAAGGTAGCTAAATTGGAAAAAACGGTTAGCAACTGCAAGCTAGCTAAATAGGACAAATTAGCTAGCAACTGCAAGCTAGCTAAATAGGACAAAGTAGCTAGCAACTGCAAGCTAGCTAAATAGGACAAAGTAGCTAGCAACTGCTAGCTAAATTCCCATAAATGTTTAATGCTTTTCGACCTGTCCCCAAATTAATATAATTGGTTCAGAGTTTGTTTTGTTATTTTAACCTGTGTGTCTTGATCGCGTTTGGTGTGGGACGAAATCAATTTGCACATGATTGCGGGTGGCCTGGTTTGGGTACGGTGTAGCGGGTTAGGAGAACCAACGTAGTGGGTTAGGAGAATGACATTTAAGGTTAGGAAAAGGGTTAAGCTTAGCTAAAATCTGACAAGGATGTAGTCAAGAGAAGAGGTGGTAGGGTTTCCCTGGACTCCTCTTCACTGGTTTTGGACAGGATGTGGGTCACAGTCAGACTCTTCTCGGCGGCCAGGGAGTGAAACTCAACACTTGGCCGACATGCATAATATCCCATTTTAGTCATCGTCAGATTGTCTCACGATCCCAACAGCCCCTGTTCTGTTGACACTTCAAATCCGTCCTCGTTGAGATTCTCAGTGTTATTCACGTCAAATACAATAGCGAGGAATGTGATCAGACTGACACACACACACACAGCCACTTATCTACCTCCTGACTCCCTGGAAACATTTCCCACAGAGATTAGGTTATGGGATGGTGTCTGAATAACTGTCAACATTCACCATGAAGTCTTTCTAGAACCCATCATGGCTGTTTCCTATTCTTCTTCTCCTATTCTTCTAGCTGATTTTTCTGTGAATGCAGTTTGATTGCCCACTAGTAAAACGAACATGGGCTGTTGATTGGTTTGTGTGTTTCTATTAGGGAAAGGAAATGACCAAAACAAATGTGTGTTGTCATTAGTATCCTCTAACCTCATGACGCCTATTGATTGATTGGTTAGTCTGTTGTCATTAGTATCCTCTAACCTCATGACGCCTATTGATTGATTGGTCTGTCATTAGTATCCTCTAACCTCATGACTCCTATTGATTGATTGGTCTGTCATTAGTATCCTCTAACCTCATGACGCCTATTGATTGATTGGTTAATCTGTTGTCATTAGTATCCTCTAACCTCATGACTCCTATTGATTGATTGGTCTGTCATTAGTATCCTCTAACCTCATGACTCCTATTGATTGATTAGTCTGTTGTCATTAGTATCCTCTAACCTCATGACGCCTATTGATTGATTAGTCTGTTGTCATTAGTATCCTCTAACGTCATGACTCCTATTGATTGATTGGTCTGTCATTAGTATCCTCTAACCTCATGACTCCTATTGATTTTGCTGCTGAAATCATCCAGTTTGTTGTTGTTGGTCAATATGATGTTCTCGTTCGCAGCAATGAAGGCCCTCTGCTCTCTCCTGGCGCTCCCTTTTTTGGCTGGGCTTTTTCAGAGCAACGACAAACTTGATATCACCGTCTTTGTGCATGTTTGGAGCTCCTCCGGAGGATGACTGTGACAAGGCTTTGTATCAACAACAACAAAAACCCTTGGCTATGACCGAGGAGCAAGGATGACCGAGGAGCAAGGATGACCGAGGAGCAAGGATGACCGAGGAGCAAGGATGTCGGCCCGGTACTAAGTCTGTGACTGCGTCTCTACGTAGTGAACTACTTTTAACCAGGCCCTGGTCAAAAGTAGTGCACTGAATAGGGTGCTGGTCTATAGTAGTGTACTAAATAGGGAATAGGGTGCTGGTCTATAGTAGTGTACTAAATAGGGAATAGGGTGCTGGTCTATAGTAGTGTACTGAATAGGGTGCTGATCTATAGTAGTGTACTAAATAGGGAATAGGGTGCTGGTCTATAGTAGTGTACTGAATAGGGTGCTGGTCTATAGTAGTGTACTAAATAGGGAATAGGGTGCTGGTCTATAGTAGTGTACTGAATAGGGAATAGGGTGCTATTTGGAACTGCTAAATCCCATTTTGAAAGTAAATGTTCCCGCGTTTGTCGGAGACGGCATTCACGGAAAACGTTGCACATGTCGGCTTAATCGTAAGTTACCGTTACATTTCTAGCGCGAACTCTGATACGCTTCAGCCATGCGGATTGAATAGAGCCCTTAGCTGATGCTAGGTCGGTGTGTTTTTGTGTTGGGCCTCTGGAGGCCTTCTCCTCACCTAGCAACCATCCGTCCATGTGACTGACTGATCAGTGATACAGTACCTGGCGACAGACAAGCAACCTGTGGCTAGCAGGCTGTGGCTAGCAGGCTGTGGCAAGCCACCTGTGGCTAGCAGGCCGTGGCAAAGCCACCTGTGGCTAGCAGGCCGTGGCAAAGCCACCTGTGGCTAGCAGGCCGTGGCAAAGCCACCTGTGGCTAGCAGGCCGTGGCAAAGCCACCTGTGGCTAGCAGGCCGTGGCAAAGCCACCTGTGGCTAGCAGGCCGTGGCAAAGCCACCTGTGGCTAGCAGGCCGTGGCAAAGCCACCTGTGGCTAGCAGGCCGTGGCAAAGCCACCTGTGGCTAGCAGGCCGTGGCAAAGCCACCTGTGGCTAGCAGGCCGTGGCAAAGCCACCTGTGGCTTGCAGGCCGTGGCAAAGCCACCTGTGGCTTGCAGGCCGTGGCAAAGCCACCTGTGGCTTGCAGGCCGTGGCAAAGCCACCTGTGGCTAGCAGGCCGTGGCAAAGCCACCTGTGGCTAGCAGGCCGTGGCAAAGCCACCTGTGGCTAGCAGGCCGTGGCTAGCAGGCCGTGGCAAGGCCGGCTGTGGCTAGCAGGCCGTGGCAAGGCCGGCTGTGCGTACTAGCCGGCTGTACTATGACTGCATTCAGAGTTGATGGTTTATTTAATCACTCCAGTCTGATAACCAGGGAGTAGCACAGCAGTGGGATTCGTCCTTCTGCTGTTCTGATTGGTTCACTCCAATCATTCAGTCCGTGACCTGGTAAACAGATTCATCCTGCTGGTGTTCTGATTGGTTCACTCCAATCATTCAGTCCGTGACCTGGTAAACAGATTCATCCTGCTGGTGTTCTGATTGGTTCACTCCAATCATTCAGTCCGTGACCTGGTAAAAAGATTCGTCCTGCTGTTCTGCTGTTGTGGGACAAGATGATAATTTTTCCATGTAAAATGTTCCATCCTAAAATTAGGAATGTGCGATGGCTTTGATTTCTTGTCAACCAGATGGAGAAGGGTTCGGGAATACATGAAAAATACAACGTTGAAGTAGAGACTCCTGACAACTGATATCAACACTTAGCGAAGGCAGATATAAGGATCCTGAACTAAATTAGAAGTTTTAAGAAACATTGCAAAGTGCCTTGACGTTCCGTTAACAACAGCTCACGTATCGTGACACGCGGCTCGGGCCGGCCGTGTCTGGTCTGTCTCTGTCTGAACAAAATCATGAAATTCACAATGACGCTTTTTCTTTTCTTTTTTTTTTCTCCTTCTTCACCCAGACAATTGACAGGAGATTGACAGGAGCCAAATTGTATTTATTGGCTTTTCAACAACCACAACAAAAAACGGACAAAAGCTGGCTAATGGAAAACCCTAGTGCTGACCCAG
This sequence comes from Oncorhynchus kisutch, assembly GCF_002021735.2. NCBI lineage: Eukaryota > Metazoa > Chordata > Actinopteri > Salmoniformes > Salmonidae > Oncorhynchus > Oncorhynchus kisutch. Next base: position 3,827,810 of record NC_034187.2, read on the forward strand.
TTTTCAGCACAACTACCTCCATAATGGGTTTTCTGAAATCAAAGAACTAGTTTTGACGTTCTTCAGTTCCCGCTTTGCTCAGGTTGCTGCGCTCATGTGTTACCATGGTGACACACTTATACTTGTCTGTTTTTATGATGAGAATCATCATTCACACAATTTTAGACTTCTCAAATCAAATATAATCAGTGTGTCATCACTCTGTCTCCAACTGGCTCAATAGACCTCTGAATCACATCATTTGGAAAGGGCTGTCTGTCCTATATAGAAATATGGACTATAATTCAGCTCTCTCCACTGGGCTGTCCTGTCTGGAGGGAGAAGGGGCCCCCTCCACTGGGCTGTCCTGTCTGGAGGGAGAAGGGCCCCCTCCACTGTGCTGTACTGTCTGGAGGGAGAAGGGCCCCTCCACTGGGCTGTCCTGTCTGGAGGGAGAAGGGCCCCTCCACTGGGCTGTACTGTCTGGAGGGAGAAGGGCCCCCTCCACTGGGCTGTCCTGTCTGGAGGGAGAAGGGCCCCTCCACTGGGCTGTCCTGTCTGGAGGGAGAAGGGCCCCTCCACTGGGCTGTACTGTCTGGAGGGAGAAGGGCCCCCTCCACTGGGCTGTCCTGTCTGGAGGGAGAAGGGCCCCCTCCACTGGGCTGTACTGTCTGGAGGGAGCGGGGCCCCCTCCACTGGGCTGTCCTGTCTGGAGGGAGCGGGGCCCCTCCGCTGGGCTGTACTGTCTGGAGGGAGCGGGGCCCCTCCACTGGGCTGTACTGTCTGGAGGGAGAAGGGCCCCCTCCACTGGGCTGTACTGTCTGGGGCCCCTCCACTGGGCTGTACTGTCTGGAGGGAGAAGGGCCCCCTCCACTGGGCTGTACTGTCTGGAGGGAGAAGGGCCCCTCCACTGGGCTGTACTGTCTGGAGGGAGAAGGGCCCCTCCACTGGGCTGTACTGTCTGGAGGGAGAAGGGCCCCTCCACTGGGCTGTACTGTCTGGAGGGAGAAGGGCCCCCTCCACTGGGCTGTCCTGTCTGGAGGGAGAAGGGCCCCCTCCACTGGGCTGTACTGTCTGGAGGGAGCGGGGCCCCTCCACTGGGCTGTACTGTCTGGGGCCCCTCCTCTGGGCTGTACTGTCTGGAGGGAGCGGGCCCCCTCCGCTGGGCTGTACTGTACTGTCTGGAGGGAGCGGGGCCCCTCCGCTGGGCTGTACTGTCTGGGGCCCCTCCTCTGGGCTGTACTGTCTGGAGGGAGCGGGCCCCCTCCGCTGGGCTGTACTGTACTGTCTGGAGGGAGCGGGGCCCCTCCGCTGGGCTGTACTGTACTGTCTGGAGGGAGCGGGGCCCCTCCGCTGGGCTGTACTGTCTGGAGGGAGCGGGGCCCCTCCGCTGGGCTGTACTGTCTGGAGGGAGCGGGGCCCCTCCGCTGGGCTGTACTGTCTGGAGGGAGCGGGGCCCCTCCGCTGGGCTGTACTGTCTGGAGGGAGCGGGGCCCCTCCTCTGGGCTGTACTGTCTGGAGGGAGCGGGCCCCCTCCGCTGGGCTGTACTGTCTGGAGGGAGAAGGGCCCCTCCACTGGGCTGTACTGTCTGGAGGGAGAAGGGCCCCCTCCACTGGGCTGTCCTGTCTGGAGGGAGAAGGGCCCCCTCCACTGGGCTGTACTGTCTGGAGGGAGCGGGGCCCCTCCACTGGGCTGTACTGTCTGGGGCCCCTCCTCTGGGCTGTACTGTCTGGAGGGAGCGGGCCCCCTCCGCTGGGCTGTACTGTACTGTCTGGAGGGAGCGGGGCCCCTCCGCTGGGCTGTACTGTACTGTCTGGAGGGAGCGGGGCCCCTCCGCTGGGCTGTACTGTACTGTCTGGAGGGAGCGGGGCCCCTCCGCTGGGCTGTACTGTCTGGAGGGAGCGGGGCCCCTCCGCTGGGCTGTACTGTCTGGAGGGAGCGGGGCCCCTCCGCTGGGCTGTACTGTCTGGAGGGAGCGGGGCCCCTCCACTGGGCTGTACTGTCTGGAGGGAGCGGGGCCCCTCCGCTGGGCTGTACTGTCTGGAGGGAGCGGGGCCCCTCCGCTGGGCTGTACTGTCTGGAGGGAGAAGGGCCCCTCCACTGGGCTTTCCTGTCTGGAGGGAGAAGGGCCTCTCCACTGGGCTGTACTGTCTGGAGGGAGAAGGGCCCCCTCCACTGGGCTGTACTGTCTGGGGCCCCTCCACTGGGCTGTACTGTCTGGAGGGAGAAGGGCCCCCTCCACTGGGCTTTCCTGTCTGGAGGGAGAAGGGCCTCTCCACTGGGCTGTACTGTCTGGAGGGAGAAGGGCCTCTCCACTGGGCTGTACTGTCTGGAGGGAGAAGGGCCCCCTCCACTGGGCTTTCCTGTCTGGAGGGAGAAGGGCCCCTCCACTGGGCTGTACTGTCTGGAGGGAGAAGGGCCCCTCCACTGGGCTGTACTGTCTGGAGGGAGCGGGGCCCCTCCGCTGGGCTGTACTGTCTGGAGGGAGCGGGGCCCCTCCGCTGGGCTGTACTGTCTGGAGGGAGCAGGGCCCCCTCCGCTGGGCTGTACTGTCTGGAGGGAGCGGGGCCCCTCCGCTGGGCTGTACTGTCTGGAGGGAGAAGGGCCCCCTCCACTGGGCTTTCCTGTCTGGAGGGAGAAGGGCCTCTCCACTGGGCTGTACTGTCTGGAGGGAGAAGGGCCCCTCCACTGGGCTGTACTGTCTGGAGGGAGAAGGGCCCCTCCACTGGGCTGTACTGTCTGGAGGGAGAAGGGCCCCTCCACTGGGCTGTACTGTCTGGAGGGAGCGGGGCCCCTCCACTGGGCTGTACTGTCTGGAGGGAGAAGGGCCCCTCCACTGGGCTGTACTGTCTGGAGGGAGCGGGGCCCCTCCGCTGGGCTGTACTGTCTGGAGGGAGCGGGGCCCCTCCACTGGGTTGTACTGTCTGGAGGGAGCGGGGCCCCTCCGCTGGGCTGTACTGTCTGGAGGGAGAAGGGCCCCTCCACTGGGCTTTCCTGTCTGGAGGGAGAAGGGCCTCTCCACTGGGCTGTACTGTCTGGAGGGAGAAGGGCCCCCTCCACTGGGCTGTACTGTCTGGAGGGAGAAGGGCCCCTCCACTGGGCTTTCCTGTCTGGAGGGAGAAGGGCCTCTCCACTGGGCTGTACTGTCTGGAGGGAGAAGGGCCCCTCCACTGGGCTGTACTGTCTGGAGGGAGAAGGGCCCCTCCACTGGGCTGTACTGTCTGGAGGGAGAAGGGCCCCTCCACTGGGCTGTACTGTCTGGAGGGAGCAGGGCCCCCTCCGCTGGGCTGTACTGTCTGGAGGGAGCAGGGCCCCCTCCACTGGGCTGTACTGTCTGGAGGGAGCGGGGCCCCTCCACTGGGCTGTACTGTCTGGAGGGAGCGGGGCCCCTCCGCTGGGCTGTACTGTCTGGAGGGAGAAGGGCCCCTCCACTGGGCTTTCCTGTCTGGAGGGAGAAGGGCCTCTCCACTGGGCTGTACTGTCTGGAGGGAGAAGGGCCCCCTCCACTGGGCTGTACTGTCTGGAGGGAGAAGGGCCCCCTCCACTGGGCTTTCCTGTCTGGAGGGAGAAGGGCCTCTCCACTGGGCTGTACTGTCTGGAGGGAGAAGGGCCCCTCCACTGGGCTGTACTGTCTGGAGGGAGAAGGGCCCCTCCACTGGGCTGTACTGTCTGGAGGGAGAAGGGCCCCTCCACTGGGCTGTACTGTCTGGAGGGAGAAGGGCCCCTCCACTGGGCTGTACTGTCTGGAGGGAGAAGGGCCCCTCCACTGGGCTGTACTGTCTGGAGGGAGCAGGGCCCCCTCCGCTGGGCTGTACTGTCTGGAGGGAGCAGGGCCCCCTCCGCTGGGCTGTACTGTCTGGAGGGAGCAGGGCCCCCTCCGCTGGGCTGTACTGTCTGGAGGGAGCGGGGCCCCTCCGCTGGGCTGTACTGTCTGGAGGGAGCAGGGCCCCTCCGCTGGGCTGTACTGTCTGGAGGGAGCAGGGCCCCCTCCGCTGGGCTGTACTGTCTGGAGGGAGCGGGGCCCCTCCGCTGGGCTGTACTGTCTGGAGGGAGCGGGGCCCCTCCGCTGGGCTGTACTGTCTGGAGGGAGAAGGGCCCCCTCCGCTGGGCTGTACTGTCTGGAGGGAGCGGGGCCCCTCCGCTGGGCTGTACTGTCTGGAGGGAGCGGGGCCCCTCCGCTGGGCTGTACTGTCTGGAGGGAGCGGGGCCCCTCCGCTGGGCTGTACTGTCTGGAGGGAGCGGGGCCCCTCCGCTGGGCTGTACTGTCTGGAGGGAGCGGGGCCCCTCCGCTGGGCTGTACTGTCTGGAGGGAGCGGGGCCCCTCCGCTGGGCTGTACTGTCTGGAGGGAGCGGGGCCCCCTCCGCTGGGCTGTACTGTCTGGAGGGAGCGGGGCCCCTCCGCTGGGCTGTACTGTCTGGAGGGAGCGGGGCCCCTCCACTGGGCTGTACTGTCTGGAGGGAGCGGGGCCCCTCCGCTGGGCTGTACTGTCTGGAGGGAGCGGGGCCCCTCCGCTGGGCTGTACTGTCTGGAGGGAGCAGGGCCCTCTGCCTTATCAATTCTCTCCAAGCTCAAGGACTGATAGGGAGGAATTACTTGTGTGTGATTCGGTAACATTGTAGTTGGAGGAATGAATTGCAGGCTTGTACTTTACCCTGTGTAGGTCACAGAGGGACAAAGGTCGTCCCTGATACCTGACGTGAAACCTGTCATAGCTGATACCTGATGTGTGTGTACCTGTCATAGCTGGTGTGTGTGTGTACCTGTCATAGCTGGTGTGTGTGTGTGTGTGTGTGTGTGTGTGTGTGTACCTGTCATAGCTGGTGTGTGTGTGTGTGTGTGTGTGTGTGTGTACCTGTCATAGCTGGTACCTGATGTGATACCTGTCATAGCTGGTACCTGATGTGATACCTGTCATAGCTGATACCTGATGTGTGTGTACCTGTCATAGCTGATACCTGATGTGTGTGTACCTGTCATAGCTGATACCTGATGTGTGTGTACCTGTCATAGCTGATACCTGATGTGTGTGTACCTGTCATAGCTGGTGTGTGTGTGTGTGTACCTGTCATAGCTGGTGTGTGTGTGTGTGTGTGTGTGTGTACCTGTCATAGCTGGTACCTGGTGTGTGTGTACCTGTCATAGCTGATGTGTGTGTGTGTGTGTGTGTGTGTGTGTGTGTGTGTGTGTGTGTGTGTGTACCTGTCATAGCTGATACCTGGTGTGCGTGCGTGCACCTGTCATAGCTGGTGTGTGTGTGTGTACCTGTCATAGCTGATACCTGGTGTGTGTGTGTGTGTACCTGTCATAGCTGATACCTGGTGTGTGTGTGTGTACCTGTCATAGCTAATACCTGGTGTGTGTGTGTGTGTGTGTGTGTGTGTGTGTGTGTGTGTGTGTACCTGTCATAGCTGATACCTGGTGTGTGTGTACCTGTCATAGCTGATACCTGGTGTGTGTGTGTGTGTGTGTGTGCGCGTGCACCTGTCATAGCTGGTGTGTGTGTGTACCTGTCATAGCTGATACCTGTGTGCGTGCACCTGTCATAGCTGGTGTGTGTGTGTGTGTGTGTGTGTACCTATCATAGCTGATACCTGGTGTGTGTGCACCCGTCATAGCTGGTGTGTGTGTACCTGTCATAGCTGGTGTGTGTGTGTGTGTACCTGTCATAGCTGGTGTGTGTGTGTGTGTGTGTGTACCTGTCATAGCTGATACCTAGTGTCCGTGCGTGCACCTGTCTTAGCTGGTGTGTGTGTGTACCTGTCATAGCTGGTGTGTGTGTGTGTGTGTGTGTGTGTGTACCTGTCATAGCTGGTACCTGATGTGTGTGTGTGTGTGTGTGTGTGTGTGTGTACCTGTCATAGCTGGTACCTGGTGTGTGCGTGTGCACCTGTCATAGCTGGTGTGTGTGTACCTGTCATAGCTGATACCTGTGTGCGTGCACCTGTCATAGCTGGTGTGTGTGTACCTATCATAGCTGAAACCTGGTGTGTGTGTGTGTGTGTGTGCACCCGTCATAGCTGGTGTGTGTGTACCTGTCATAGCTGGTGTGTGTGTGTGTGTGTGTACCTGTCATAGCTGGTGTGTGTGTACCTATCATAGCTGATACCTGGTGTGTGTGTGCACCCGTCATAGCTGGTGTGTGTGTACCTGTCATAGCTGGTGTGTGTGTGTGTGCGTGCGTGCACCTGTCATAGCTGGTGTGTGTGTGTACCTGTCATAGCTGGTGTGTGTGTACCTGTCATAGCTGATACCTGGTGTGTGTGTGTGTGCGTGTGCAACTGTCATAGCTGGTGTGTGTGTACCTGTCATAGCTGATATCCGGTGTGTGTACCTGTCATAGGCTAAACAGAACCACCTGTGTGTTGTCTGGTCCTGGTGGTGCCTGGGTTCTGCTGCAGTCACCACCACGAGCCTGCACGTTGCCGTGGCTCTTGTTCCCTGGTAACGGCAGCGGTTGCTGGGTGACTTGGTGACGAGAGCATTTTGACCCAGTGTTCAGAATGATGCCCAGATATATGGAGAGATCTTGGTGTTCTCTCCAGCGCGCGCGCACACACACCAGGGTTTCCATTAGGAAAATGCGGCACCGGACATTTTTGACCGGCAGCGTTTTAATTTACCGGACCCATAAGGCATTGGGTGAGTAACCTGATTTGGGCGTCCACCCAGAATAACCTGATTAGGGCGTCCACCCAGAATAACCTGATTAGGGCGTCCACCCAGAATAACCTGATTAGGGCGTCCACCCAGAGTGCTCAGAATAACAGAATTTAGATTTTAGGTTATGGTCATTCATCTTAACCGAACATGCGACTCCCGTAATGAAGCAGACAATAAAACCCCCATCCTCAACCTGGAGCTCAACATGATGACATGGTGGGAGGGACACCTCCATCCTCAACCTGGAGCTCAACATGATAACATGGTGGGAGGGACACCTCCATCCTCAACCTGGAGCTCAACATGATGACATGGTGGGAGGGACACCTCCATCCTCAACCTGGAGCTCAACATGATGACATGGTGGGAGGGACACCTCCATCCTCAACCTGGAGCTCAACATGATAGGGTGTGGATGGTGCGGCTGGCTTCCGGGTTGGATGCGCGCTGTGTTAAGAAGCAGTGCGGTTGGGTTGTGTATCAGAGGACGCATGACTTTCAACCTTCGTCTCTCCCGACCAACTAAACAATTGGATACCACTAAATTGGGGAGAAAAAAAACCAATTCGAAATAATAATTTCAGGTTGTAACACAACAAAATGTAAAATAAGTCAAGGGTACAGTGCCTTTCTGAAGGCACTGTATTGTGATCCAAACCACCAACACAGTCGAAGAGGCCACCCCCCCCCCCCCCCCCAGCGTGACGCAGCGTGTGGCTGGTTTCTCTGTCCTGTTGACGCAGCCGGTGTCTGGTTTCTCTGTCTTGTTGACGCAGCCGGTGTCTGGTTTCTCTGTCTTGTTGACGCAGCCGGTGTCTGGTTTCTCTGTCTTGTTGACGCAGCCGGTGTCTGGTTTCTCTCTCTTGTTAACGCAGCCGGTGTCTGGTTTCTCTGTCCTGTTGACGCAGCCGCTGTCTGGTTTCTCTGTCTTGTTGACGCAGCCGGTGTCTGGTTTCTCTGTCTTGTTGACGCAGCCGGTGTCTGGTTTCTCTGTCTTGTTGACGCAGCCGGTGTCTGGTTTCTCTGTCTTGTTGACGCAGCCGGTGTCTGGTTTCTCTGTCTTGTTGACGCAGCCGGTGTCTGGTTTCTCTGTCCTGTTGACGCAGCTGGTGTCTGGTTTCTCTGTCCTGTTGACGCAGCCGGTGTCTGGTTTCTCTGTCCTGTTGACGCAGCCGGTGTCTGGTTTCTCTGTCTTGTTGACGCAGCCGGTGTCTGGTTTCTCTGTCTTGTTGACGCAGCCGGTGTCTGGTTTCTCTGTCCTGTTGACGCAGCCGGTGTCTGGTTTCTCTGTCCTGTTAATGTTGACGCAGCCGGTGTCTGGTTTCTCTGTCTTGTTGACGCAGCCGGTGTCTGGTTTCTCTGTCCTGTTGACGCATCCGGTGTCTGGTTTCTCTGTCTTGTTGACGCAGCCGGTGTCTGGTTTCTCTGTCTTGTTGACGCAGCCGGTGTCTGGTTTCTCTGTCCTGTTAATGTTGACGCGAATAATAGTTATACATGTGCTTTATGAGTGGTGACTGACCCCGGGGGCGCTTTGCATTTCCTGCACTCAATTGTAGTGGTGGAGAAAGTACCCAATGGTCATACTTGAGTAAAAGTAAAGATACCTCAAGTGAAATGACTCAAGTGAAAGTAAAAGTCACCCGGTAAAATACTACTTGAGTAAAAGTCACCCAGTAAAATACTACTTGAAAGAGAAGTGTAAAAGTATTTGGTTTTAAATATATTAGTATCAAAAGTAAAAGTATAAATCATTTCAAATTCCTTATAAATCAAACGGATAGCAAGGAGCACGCTAAGAATCAAACTCTCCTGTCATGATTTAATCTGGTAAAAGGCCTGTTTTCAGTAGTTTACATTATGTCTCTCCTGTCATGATTTAATCTGGTAAAAGGCCTGTTTTCAGTAGTTTACCTTATGTCTCTCCTGTCATGATTTAATCTGGTAAAAGGCCTGTTTTCAGTAGTTCAGGCTACATTATGTCTCTCCTGTCATGATGTAATCTGGTAAAAGGCCTGTTTTCAGTAGTTTACATTATGTCTCTCCTGTCATGATTTAATCTGGTAAAAGGCCTGTTTTCAGTAGTTCAGGCTACATTATGTCTCTCCTGTCATGATGTAATCTGGTAAAAGGCCTGTTTTCAGTAGTTCAGGCTACATTATGTCTCTCCTGTCATGATTTAATCTGGTAAAAGGCCTGTTTTCAGTAGTTCAGGCTACATTATGTCTCTCCTGTCATGATGTAATCTGGTAAAAGGCCTGTTTTCAGTAGTTCAGGCTACATTATGTCTCTCCTGTCATGATGTAATCTGGTAAAAGGCCTGTTTTCAGTAGTTTACATTATGTCTCTCCTGTCATGATTTAATCTGGTAAAAGGCCTGTTTTCAGTAGTTTAGGCTACATTATGTCTCCCCTGTCATGATGTAATCTGGTAAAAGGCCTGTTTTCAGTAGTTTAGACTACCATATGTCTCTCATGATGGTGTTCTCTCTGAAGAACATATGCTACTGCCGTGGAATGATTTCAGCAACAGGGTTTGTGACGTTATGCCAATATTTCAGGAAAAGTGGGAGGAAACCCATTGGACTTCATTTGAATGGTTGTGTGTATAAAAAAAATGAATGGTTGTCAATTCGAAAATGAGACAGAACCTCTCCAGAGTCTCTGCCCAGTGGATTCCCCTCTCTCTCATCACTCACGGCCCAGGACCTCAGACCAGCGTCACTCACGGCCCAGGACCTCAGACCAGCGTCACTCACGGCCCAGGACCTCAGACCAGCGTCTCTCACGGCCCAGGACCTCAGACCAGCGTCTCTCACGGCCCAGGACCTCAGACCAGCGTCTCTCACGGCCCAGGACCTCAGACCAGCGTCTCTCACGGCCCAGGACCTCAGACCAGCGTCTCTCACGGCCCAGGACCTCAGACCAGCGTCTCTCACACTGTGGTTTATTTAAGCAGTAATATTTTCCTGGCACACTCCTCTTCACTGATGGCCTGGGGGTTGAGGTTGCTTGGTGTGACACAACTTTGACTTCTGTAGTTGATATAGGAGAACAGCTGACTCTGCCACCGGGGCTTCTGTAGTTGATGTAGGAGAACAGCTGACTCTGCCACCGGGGCTTCTGTAGTTGATGTAGGAGAACAGCTGACTCTGCCACCGGGGCTTCTGTAGTTGATGTAGGAGAACAGCTGACTCTGCCACCGGGGCTTCTGTAGTTGATGTAGGAGAACAGCTGACTCTGCCACCGGGGCTTCTGTAGTTGATGTAGGAGAACAGCTGACTCTGCCACCGGGGCTTCTGTAGTTGATGTAGGAGAACAGCTGACTCTGCCACCGGGGCTTCTGTAGTTGATGTAGGAGAACAGCTGACTCTGCCACCGGGGCTTCTGTAGTTGATGTAGGAGAACAGCTGACTCTGTCATCGGGGCTTCTGTAGTTGATGTAGGAGAACAGCTGACTCTGCCACCGGGGCTTCTGTAGTTGATGTAGGAGAACAGCTGACTCTGCCACCGGGGCTTCTGTAGTTGATGTAGGAGAACAGCTGACTCTGTCATCGGGGCTTCTGTAGTTGATGTAGGAGAACAGCTGACTCTGCCACCGGGGCTTCTGTAGTTGATGTAGGAGAACAGCTGACTCTGTCACCGGGGCTTCTGTAGTTGATATAGGAGAACAGCTGACTCTGTCATCGGGGCTTCTGTAGTTTATGTAGGAGAACAGCTGACTCTGTCATCGGGGCTCTCTTTGTGCAGGAAATTTCCTTTTATCAGCTATTTTTAAAGAGGTGCTGAGGAGACAGGAATTCTGGGCTCAGCATGATTTAGAAATTCTGATTTAGCAATTTCTCTCTCTGGCCCACCATCCTAACAGGCAGGCCAAGTGTGTGTGTGTGTGTGTGTGTGTGAGAGTGAGAGCCAGGTCACAGGCAGGCTGGAGGTAGCATGACTGTTGTCCCAGCAGGAAGTTCCTGTTGTACTCTGTTCTCTTATCACTCCTGCTGCTAAACACACACTCACACACACACTCACTCACACTACTTACTGTCATTACTTGTTTCCCCTAGAACAGCCTTTCCCAAACTGGGGTATGCCACCTGCCTGGCCCAGTTCCTGGTATATGTCCGTTACGTTTATGGGGGGTCAATTAAGGAAGACATCCTCTTCCGCAAACCACTGGAAACCAGGAGGTGCACTGCAGCATCCACCTAGAGGCTCTTGCTGCCAAGGGAATGACTGACGGCTTGAAAGATGTTTTGGACATTACAGTGAAAATGATTTACTTTAACTTCTTGACGCAACAGGAGAGGATATTTTTTATGTACTGGACAGCTTTGTGACATCAAATGGACTTTGGTGGTCAAGATGTGTTGGTATCTGTACTGATGAGCGCAAAAGCCATGACAGGGAGACATAGTGGAGGGGTAACACGCGTGCAAGCAGTTGCTCCCGACGCCACTTGGGTGCACTGCAGCATCCACCGAGAGGCTCTTGGGTACACTGCAGCATCCACCTAGAGGCTCTTGGGTACACTGCAGCATCCACCTAGAGGCTCTTGGGTACACTGCAGCATCCACCTAGAGGCTCTTGGGTACACTGCAGCATCCACCTAGAGGCTCTTGGGTACACTGCAGCATCCACCTAGAGGCTCTTGGGTACACTGCAGCATCCACCTAGAGGCTCTTGGGTACACTGCAGAATCCACCTAGAGGCTCTTGGGTACACTGCAGCATCCACCTAGTAATTGTAGTTCCCACTTTGACCCTTGTCTCACTCTGCCCCGTGTCCCCAGGTAATTGTAGTTCCCACCTTGACCCTTGTCTCACTCTGCCCCGTGTCCCCTGGTAATTGTAGTTCCCACCTTGACCCTTGTCTCACTCTGCCCCGTGTCCCCTGGTAATTGTAGTTCCCACCTTGACCCTTGTGTCACTCTGCCCCGTGTCCCCTGGTAATTGTAGTTCCCACCTTGACCCTTGTGTCATTCTGCCCCGTGTCCCCTGGTAATTGTAGTTCCCACCTTGACCCTTGTCTCACTCTGCCCCGTGTCCCCTGGTAATTGTAGTTCCCACCTTGACCCTTGTGTCATTCTGCCCTGTGTCCCCTGGTAATTGTAGTTCCCACTCTACCCTGCTGTGTCATTCTGCCCCGTGTCCCCTGGTAATTGTAGTTCCCACCTTGACCCTTGTCTCACTCTGCCCCGTGTCCCCTGGTAATTGTAGTTCCCACCTTGACCCTTGTGTCATTCTGCCCCGTGTCCCCTGGTAATTGTAGTTCCCACTCTACCCTGCTGTGTCATTCTGCCCCGTGTCCCCTGGTAATTGTAGTTCCCACTCTACCCTGCTGTGTCACTCTGCCCCGTGTCCCCTGGTAATTGTAGTTCCCACTCTACCCTGCTGTGTCACTCTGCCCCGTGTCCCCTGGTAATTGTAGTTCCCACTCTACCCTGCTGTGTCACTCTGCCCCGTGTCCCCTGGTAATTGTAGTTCCCACTCTACCCTGCTGTGTGTAGTTAAGCTAGCCCATGTTTATGTAACACCTCTCTTCCTTTGCGTAACCAGCCCAGCGCTGAGCATGCCAGGAAAAATTGGATTACCGCGGTAACGACATTTCTCATTCTTTCATGTGTGTCTCCTCTCCAGAGCTACTACAGAGCTAGCATGTTCCACCTTGACTTAGTGTTCTCTCTCTCTCTGTGTGTGACGTCACTGGGCCGTGGGTTACTATGTAGGCGTGATTTGTGGGTTTGATGCTGATACCGTGTTTTGTGTCGCAGTGCAAGACTGCAGTGTCCTGAGTCAGACACACGGACAGAATACTGTAGACGGTGCTAGCAGCTAGCCAGGGAGTTCTGCAGAGTTGTTAAAATGTTCTCTCTCTTCCTCTCCCTCCTCTCTCTTTCCCGCTCTACTCTACCCTAGGATCCTTCTGTAGGGTTTAATAAGTTTTACATTCCTGGGAGATTATTGAAATAGTACTGGGCTGGGTACAGGACATCTGCAGCAGTGCTATAGCTACTCTCTGCTCCTCTTTTTCAGTCCTCTTCTCTTTCGTTCCCTCTGATCAGTGAAGTAGTGAAAGTTCATGTCTGTTTGTCAGTCAGTAAGGATGGTATGGTGTGAGCGCATGATCCAGTACTCTGTCTCGCTCTCTGTGTGTCTCGTGCCCTCGGTCTCTCTCTCTGTGTGTCTCGTGCCCTCTGTCTCGCTCTCTGTCTGTCTCGCTCTCTCCACCCCCCTTCTCTGTCCTGGTGGGAGCCCCAGTCTTAAAGGCCCCTCAGTACTGGGCTTATTAAGAGGAGAGTCCTCATGATTGTAAACTCTGGGACTGTGACAGCTCCTGCAGGGCTTGATTTGTGTACTGTACCAGGCTGTGCTGTACACCACTGTACCAGGCGGTGCTGCCCTGTACACCACTGTACCAGGCGGTGCTGCGCCGTACACCACTGTACCAGGCGGTGCTGCGCCGCACACCACTGTACCAGGCGGTGCTGCGCCGCACACCACTGTACCAGGCGGTGCTGCGCCGCACACCACTGTACCAGGCGGTGCTGCGCCGCACACCACTGTACCAGGCGGTGCTGCGCCGCACACCACTGTGCTGTACTAAGCTGCAGAGAGAGTCAGCGGGAGGAGGAGCGAGTGAGTGAGAGAAAGTATGCAAGCTGTTACCAGTCAATAACGTGGCCTAGTGGATGAGACAGGTGGTAACATTACAAGATGTCCAGGGTTCAGAGGTCATGGGTTTGTTGTGGCAGAGAAGACGTGTGTACTTTTCCTCCCCTCTTCATGGCTTTTTCTGCAGTGACAGGCGCCTGCCGAAGCTCTGCAGTGAGCTGAGACATGATATGACCTAAATAAACAAGTGTGGAGAGGGAGCACGGGGGAGGGAGGGGGGAGCAGGCGGAAAGGAGCGAGGGAGAGGGAGGGGGGAGCAGGCGGAAAGGAGCGAGGGAGAGGGAGGGGGGAGCGGGCGGATAGGGGAGAGGGAAGCGAGGGACCGAGCGGGAGAGAGGGCAGGGCGATCCCAATGCTCTAACCACTAGGCTACCTGCCGAAATTGAGCACAGGTGCACCCTGTTTCCACTGATCATCCTTGAGATGTTTCTACAACTTGATTGGAGTCAACCTGTGGTAAATTTAAAATTGATTGGACATGATTTGCAAAGTCACACACCTGTCTATATAAGATCCCACCGTTGGCAGTGCATGTCAGACCATTATGTTTTTCAAATTTGCAAAAATGTCTAAAAACACATTTTTGCAAAGTCATTAGGGGGTGTTGTGTAGATTGAGGGGTTTAAGCAAAACATGTAAATGTAACATAACAAAATGTGGCTAAAGTTTGAACTTTCCAAAAAGCTCTGTACATACATTCATTTATTCACATACAACAACAACAACAACAACAACAACAACAACAACAACAACAACAACAACAACAACAACAACAACAACAACAACAACAACAACAACAACAACAACAACAACAACAACAACAACAACAACAACAACAACAACAACAACAACAACAACACAACAACAACAACAACAACACAACAACAACAACAACAACAACAACAACAACAACAACAACAACAACAACAACAACAACAACAACAACAACAACAACAACAACAACAACAACAACAACAACAACAACAACAACACAACAACAACAACAACAACAACAACGTAAAGTTTCCTAAACACAAGCCAAGCCACGACTTAAACCCAGGCTGATTGAAACATAGCCATTGCCCTCTAGTGCAGAACCTGACATGCTTCCAGAAACCCTGTTAAGAGGGTCTGTAAGTGATCACGTTTGCTGCGATTTCAGACAGGTTTTTAACTAATAGCAAAATTAGTACTTTAGAAAAGCGGAGAAGAACGGTAGAAAAAAACACTAATAGGAAGCATTCATTGTAAATAAGGTTAAATAAAAAACGCTAACAGGAAGCACAGGGAAAACATGGCAGGGGAACAGGAAGCACAGGGAAAACATGGCAGGGGAACAGGAAGCACAGGGAAAACATGGCAGGGGAACAGGAAGCACAGGGAAAACATGGCAGGGGAACAGGAAGCACAGGGAATACATGGCAGGGGAACAGGAAGCACAGGGAAAACATGGCAGGGGAACAGGAAGCACAGGGAAAACATGGCAGGGGAACAGGAAGCACAGGGAAAACATGGCAGGGGAACAGGAAGCACAGGGAAAACATGGCAGGGGAACAGGAAGCACAGGGAAAACATGGCAGGGGAACAGGAAGCACAGGGAAAACATGGCAGGGGAACAGGAAGCACAGGGAAAACATGGCAGGGGAACAGGAAGCACAGGGAAAACATGGCAGGGGAACAGAACTCATCCAGAGATCTGACTACTGACAGAAAGACATCAGATATCTGATGGCAAACATTTAGTAGTGAATTACATCCAATAATAACTTCATCACCTCATGTGCTGCACAACAGAGACTCTCCTATGGATACAGAACTCTATGGGCTCTCCAACAGATACAGAACTCTATGGGCTCTCCAACAGATACAGAACTCTATGGGCTCTCCAATAGATACAGAACTCTCCAATAGATACAGAACTCTATGGGCTCTCCAACAGATACAGAACTCTATGGGCTCTCCAACAGATACAGAACTCTATGGGCTCTCCAACAGATACAGAACTCTATGGGCTCTCCAACAGATACAGAACTCTATGGGCTCTCCAACAGATACAGAACTCTCCAATAGATACAGAACTCTATGGGCTCTCCAATAGATACAGAATTCTATGGGCTCTCCAATAGATATAGAACTCTATGGGCTCTCCAATAGATATAGAACTCTATGGGCTCTCCAATAGATACAGAACTCTATGGGCTCTCCAACAGATACAGAACTCTCCAATAGATACAGAACTCTATGGGCTCTCCAACAGATACAGAACTCTCCAATAGATACAGAACTCTATGGGCTCTCCAATAGATACAGAACTCTATGGGCTCTCCAACAGATACAGAACTCTCCAATAGATACAGAACTCTATGGGCTCTCCAATAGATACAGAACTCTATGGGCTCTCCAACAGATACAGAACTCTCCAATAGATACAGAACTCTATGGGCTCTCCAATAGATACAGAACTCTATGGGCTCTCCAATAGATACAGAACTCTATGGGCTCTCCAATAGATACAGAATTCTATGGGCTCTCCAACAGATACAGAACTCTCCAACAGATACAGAACTCTATGGGCTCTCCAATAGATACAGAACTCTATGGGCTCTCCAATAGGTGCACAACTCTATGGGCTCTCCAATAGAAACAGAACTCTCCAATAGATACAGAACTCTATGCTCACCAGCTCAGCTTTCTACCGTTGAGCTATTTACAAACACGTGGCTGGCTCAACAGTTCTGGGGAACTACAGTAATCTTCATAATGTGAAAATCAAAAGATATCAGCCAAGACCTCAGAACAAAAAATTGTAGACCTCCACAAGTCTGGTTCATCCTTGGGAGCAATTTCCAAACGCCACGTTCATCTGTATAAACAATAGTTCGCAAGTATAAACACCATGGGACCACGCAGCCGTCATACCGCTCAGGAAGGAGACGCGTTCTGTCTCCTAGAGATGAACGTACTTTGGTGCGAAAAGTGCAAATCAATCCCAGAACAACAGCAAAGGACCTTGTGAAGATGCTGGAGGAAACAGGTACAAAAGTATCTATATCCACAGTAAAACGAGTCCTATATCGACATAACCT